>NW_011499976.1:0-11014 GCF_000495115.2 Populus euphratica
ACAATAATAAAACCAAAAGACACAAAAATTAACAAATGAAGGCTCAAATCCAATCTAAGCTTTTTACGGCTTTCCTTAGATGACCAATTTATGCGACTCATGGAAAGATCAATCACAAGAATGAAAGATTGTAGTTGGTCAATCAATTGCTCAACAGTAGCAGCAGAGATTATGATTTGTCGTGCAGAAGATGTTAGAAATTCTTGTTCCACAGCATGATCAAGAAAAGACAACAACTTATCATAATAACCATTAACATTTAACAAACCTATGAGTTTATGGTGAATGCGCAATTGAGCCCAAGAGAAAATATGAAAGATCTCTTCCAATGTGCCTAGACCACTTAGTAAAGCAATGAAGGTATCGACATGGTTAAACATTGCATTCATTCGAGCCGACATTGTGGAGACCTGAAGTTCCTCTCCAATTGTTTTTCCAATGATGTCTCCTTGTGCTAAAGCTTCGGGGATGACCCCCAAAACTTGACTACCTCCTAAAAATACAGCTATTGACACACCTCCCATTAACCCAAGACTGCCTCCCCCATACACTAAATGAATCTTTCTCTCAGCTAGCACCTGACCAAGATGATTTGCTGATTCTAAAAACTCCTTTTCTTTCCCAGGACTAGATCCACCGAAAACACAAATATTTCTTATTTGATGACTTGAGGAACTTGCCATTTCTACACACTTCTGTATTTGTTGAATGTATGGGTTGAGTAGAAATGAAAGGAAGGAAGAGAGGGTTTTATAGATGAGAAATTAGAAAGACAATCATAACACCTATATGTAGGCTAGTTGGAGTCTCTCTCTCTCTCTCTCTTTATTTATTTATTTTTAAAAAATATGTATGTATAGGTAGTTGTGATTATGGCTCACATCTTCCCTTGGTTTTACGTCCATAAACGGCTTAAACGCCCTCTATAGGTTGGGGATAGGCTTCCTATCTAGTTTTCTTAAAAACTAGCAAACAGGGTCTTTTTTAGTCAAATTCCCAAGACTATATCAAGCATGTTCTTTATGAAAATGGGTTCATAAGTCATGAATTACACGATGCTTATCTCGACTATGATGAGACTTAAGAGTCAATAGAAGATTATCTAAAGACTCCTCACTCAGGTCATCCTTAATGAATTGTATTTTATCTTCACGGTTTATAGATACCATTCCTAAAGAACGACATTGTGTATTACAAGTCCACCTAGCACATCGATGACAGACATCCAGTCGTTTTGCACGACGCTTCTTTGCAAAAGTGCTTTTACCTGTTCCAGGCATGTGTGAAATAAAGAAATTAGAGGACTCACCTGATAATCGGACCTTTGCTTCAATCAACCAGCGAATATCTTCAGGAATTCCATGATTCATTAACAATCTCAATCTTGCACATCTAGCACGGTAAATTTTTGTAATCGCATTCTGAGGCAGAGCGGGAAAATACTTTTTCAATTTTTCAAGATTAGTGTCCATTTTCAAATGAGAATTGGAAGAGAGATTCAAAGAATTGCACAAATATATACACAAATATCAGTAATTATGGGAAACTGAAAGAACCGACTTAAGTCACGGAGTACCGTTATCCGCCATTTGACCGGGGTGAGAGAAACTAGCAAAAATCACTCAAAAAGAAACATAAAAAAGAAAATGTGAGAAAAACAAAATAATCAACCTTTATCTACAAGATCATTCAAACCAGCTGATTCATTTTCACTAGGAAAATTATCAAAGTAAGCTTTCAAACGATGTCCATTTTCCTTAAAATCATTGTCATTCATTGAATTCTCAATATCACAGGCCCCATAAGGATTGGTCCATCTTAATCTTAGCTCTTTAGGGAGTGCATAGAGTTGAGAATCATAAAACAAAACTTTTTGACCAGTGTCAATTTTTTGACAATTTTCACAAGTTTTGCAGAATGCATGTGTGTCCTTGAACATGGTGGGCCAATAAAATCCATTTTGAAAGATTTTTGCAGCAGTCTTTTTTGACGAGAAATAACTGTGCAGATGTGAATTTTGCAAGAGTGTCTTTAAAATCTGTTATGCTTTGAGTAAGTTGAGTGTTGATTGTCTCTTGCTTTTCAATGAATGCATACAAAGTTTCCTCAAAATTACTTCTAAGAGGTGGAGCATAAGAAGGTGCATATCCATAAGAATTTTGGGAATTATGGTGTGCTTGAAACTGTGGTGGTGAAGTTTGTGCATATCACTCTTCCAACTGAAATTTAGATGATTTCTACAACCAGAGTTGTATGTTTGCGAGTATGGGTTATAGTTGGCCTTTTGGAAACTGTTTAAAGCATGGGCTTGTTCATGGAGACATTCCTTAAAAGAAGGCAAGGTTGGACAATTACTGGTTGAGTGTTCATTTGTTTCACAGATTTGACACACAATGTTTTCAACAGATTTTAATTGACCACTCTTTTTCAATTCTAGTGCCTCGACTTTTGTAGCTAAAGATGCAAACTTGACTTGAAGGTCATGATCTTCCCTAAGGTTGTACATACCTCCACTAGATGTATGAGGTTGAGTTTTACTCGGTGCCTCATAAGTACCCGCGGTGTCCTAATTTTGAGCATTTTCAGCTAACAAGTCTAAGTACTTGATGTAACCATATTATTCGATTGTTTCACCCACATTTACCTAATGTTTTGTCCATGTTTTATATGTAAAATGCCTTGATATTCTTTGTTTTATGTTTTGAAGGCACTTTTGGATGAAAAATGCAAAAAGGAGTAAATTGGAGATAATTGGCAGATTTGATGTTCAGTCAATGTTTTGTGTAGAGCGTGATTTATAGAGATCAAAATGAAGTAATTCCAGTGGCTCTAAAAAGCTAACATCCATACCTTTCTGGAAATTTAATGCAAGAAAAATACAAAGAGGAAGATCATGGAAATCACATCCTTCAAAGTCAAATCTCGTATTCTGCCATTGTTGACCTTTGTCCATTCAAAATTCCATATCTGGAGCTATAGAAGTCCAATTGATGCAAACTCAATTGTTTTGGATTCCTGACTCAAATTTCTAGAAACGCTCCAAATTTCAGCCAAAAACGATGTCAGATGAGGGCGATATGAGTTTTCAAAGATGACAACTGAATTTTGCCAGCAATCAGGTTTCGTGAAGAAATGAGTCCAAATTATGTTTCAAAGCTTTTAAACTATCATCCAAGTTATAATTTCATCAATTTAGCCCCTCTAGTAAATCAATCTAGAAGGTCAAGAAAAGTAGCCACCAACCTCAATCCACTAACCTCAAATCACCAACCACAAACCAGCTGCAAGTTAGAATGCTGTCATTGTCAAAGAAGGAGGCTACAATGGTGGGTTGTTTGTGGTGACTACTAATGTTAAAGTTTGGCATGTTTGGCAGCCACCATTATTGATAAAGAAGCAAGAGGAGCTGCCATTGAAGCCTATATATAGACACCAAGAGAGCCAAGAAAGAAGAGGAGGGAGTGAAGAAAGGTGGTAGCAATTAGAAGTGAAGAAACACAAACTCTCCTCTCTACATACTAGAAATAATGCTTTCTTTTATCTTTAGGAGTAGTTGTTCAATAGATATGCAAGGCTAAGCTCTTTTCTTGGTTGCAAGGACGCAGAAACTTTCAGATTTCAAGAACTGTGAGATTTATTCTTCATTTATTTTCAGTTTGTATTATGAATGAGTATGATTGTTTTCCTATGCATGTTTTCTATGATTGTTGTTGATAATTGCTAGAGCGGACTCTAAGTTATTATTGTAAACAATCTATTGCTAAGTTTGATATCAGAACCGGAGTTAGGGTATATAAACTTGTGAAGCAACAAAGCTTGATAATTGTGGCGGAACTACGCTATTAAACTTAGGGAAAACATTCGATCAAAGCAACACAAGCAGACAACTTGGTTGTTAAGATTAATGAATTTATCTAGATCTTAAGGCTGCCATTAGATTAAATCATTAGTGCGGACACTGTGATTATTTGTTGGTTAGGGCTAGTTATACGACGGATCCGTTAATTAACCAAAGTTAAGAAAAGATAAAAATTCAGAATATAAACTAGAGTTTCATTTTAAGGATCAGTTCTGATTTCTGTAGGTGGATGTGTGCTTGTGACCAAGGTTTGTTTTCTTGATAAATTTCAGTTTTAATTGATCGTGTTCACTAGTTTAATTTCTTCCATATTTTAGATTATCACAAATCAAAACCCCCCAATTGCATAACGTATAGCATAAAAATCTAAACTAAATCTTCCTCGAGGGATCGATCCCTTGCTTGCTCTATACTATCTTGTGTGATTTGAGTGTAAGGGTAATTAATTTGTGCGACCGCGACATCGCAACAGTACTCCATTGCTTCATCAGGGTCTTTATCTTCAAAAGTTTCATTGCACATCAATTCAACCATTTGCCTATCTTTAGGAGTTAACCCTTCATAGAAATGTGAAACCAATCTCCATGTTTCAAAACCATGATGAGGGCAAGTACTAAGCAAGTCTCGATACCTATCCCAATATTGGTAAAATGTTTCTCCTGGTTTTTGAGTGAAAGTAGTGATTTGTCTCTTGAAAGAGTTTGTTCTATGAGATGGGAAAAACTTCTTAAAAAATTGTTGTTGCATTTCATCCCAAGCACGAATGGATCCTGGTCTCAAATTTTGTAGCCATGTTTTAGCTTTATCTTTTAATGAAAAAGGAAAAAGCTTTAATCTGATGGTTTTCATGCTACAATTTAAATTATTATATGTGTTGCAAACCTCCTCAAATTCTCTTAAATGCAAGTATGGATTTTCCAATTCTAAGCCATGAAAAGAAGGTAAAAGTTGAATAATACCAGGCTTAAAATTAAAATGAGATGCATCAGGATAAAAAACTATGCATGATGGTGCACTTGTTCTTGTGGGATTCATGTGGTCTCTAAGTGTTCTAGCACGGTTATTCTCATTATTCTCATCATGAAGTGATTGATTATCTTCTTCGGCCATATTTTCTGAAAATGATGAGGATACCCTATAAAGTCTACCACTTGATGTACGTGACCACACTCTCATGCACGTGCAGGAATAGAATAAAAGGAAGAAGAAAACAAAAGAAGAAGAAACAAGAGAAAAGAAACAAAGTTATATATAAGAAAAGTGAAAAAAAGAAAATAAAATAACTACTATAAGTTATACAAGAACTTACCTCCCTGGCAACGGCGCCAAAAACTTGACACGACTAAAAGATTGATATCTTCTCCCAAGTGCAGGAGTGTCGAAGTAATAAATAACCCGGCAAGACCGGGGCTTTGATCATCTAGTGGAGGTATGTACAACCTTAGGGAAGATCATGACCTTCAAGTCGAACCACAGGGAGGTTAATTGTACAAATTATAAATAACAATAATACAACAACAATAACAACAACAACAACAATAATAGTAATAGTAATAACAACAACAATAATAATAATAATAACAATAATAATAATAATAATAATAATAATAGTATTAGTAGTAGTAGTAATATTAATAATAATAATAATAATAATAATAATAATAATAATAATAATAATAAGTGCAAAATGATGATATAAAATCATTATAAAAATGCACTTTTAAGTACTAATGAAGATGAAGATGAAGATGAGAACTTTGAGATGAAATATTAACGTAAAGATTTAACAATGATAACAATAAATGTCAAGGTTAGAGGATCCACTAATGGTATGTCAAACAAGTATAGTATAAACTTTTATTTGTCAATTGGAAACCACACACAAAGGAGGTTCCAATCAGATGATAGATTGTTAACATGATTACATTAGTCATCTTATTCGATTAATGCTAATACTTGTAAATCTCGTCAAGCATTCATGATTATAACTTATGTTAACAACAAATCAAGTTCCTTTCATAGCTCAGGTGTCAGTTATACCATACAGTATGGGCTATGAAAGTGCCAAGCATTTGTTGTACCAAGTGTTATACAACATAAATCAAGATTAGTCATTTAACAAGCGAAGTATTAAAGAGTGAACAAGATAACAAATACAAAACATGTTATTATCAAACATTAAAGTCCATATTAAGTTTACACTATACTTATTCTTACACCATTAGTGTAGCCTTTTCACCTTGACATAATAAACTTAGCTAGACATAATGAAAGAAAGAAAAATAAATAAACAAAATAAAAACATAAATAAGATAAGAGTTAACTAAGTAAAGGAAAGGAAATGAAAGGCATAAACTTGATATTAATAAAAGCAAAGCATAAACATTACAAAAAATACAAAGAGAGAAAGGAAGAGCATGATCTTGATCTGGAAACCAAGATGCCTAAATGCATGGCAAATGCCTCCTTTTATAGGCCAAAATTAGGAACTATTGATTTGATGACTAATTGATGAGTGGGTGGCCAACTCTTGACTTGGTGACAATCCTTATCTTCTCTTGTCTGCCCAAAACGCCATTGATAATGTCAAAATTGGAACCACTTGCAAACATGAAAGTTGTAGGCAATTGTCTCAGCTGTCTTGTATAAAACATTCAGCTCATTTGGACTTCTAGAACTCTAGATATGGCAAAAATACTGAACAGTGCTTGGAGGACAGATTCGGGCTTCTTTGTTGTTGCTACAATTTGAACTTGGAAATGGCCTTTCTAGATCTCGGGCTCCATATGAAAGTTGTAGGCCTATGTCTTACCTTTCCATCCATATAAAGTGGACCTAAATCTAAGATCTACAACTCCAGATATGATCCAATTACCAAACAATGTTCTGGTATGGACTGCACCGACATCTCTTTTCGGAGTTTAGCCATCTCTTTGTCCTTTCAATTTCAATTCTTAAATTCATCAATCAATCCTTTCATTTATGTGATAGGCCTGCATTAAAAATAGACATTTACCACAAATTATAGGTATCTTATATTATTAGATACATTATTATAAAACATGTTTTAGTTAAGGAGTTATTGATACTTTAAGTGCAAAATGATGATATAAAACCTTGATAAAAATGCACTTTTAAGTACTAATCAATGCATATCTCCACTAGGATGCATCTCAAGAGTCCATAGAAGATTACCTAAAGACTCCTTACTCAGGCCATCCTTAATGAATTATATTTTATCTTCACGGTTTATAGATATCATTCCTAAATAACGACATTGTGTATTACAAGTCCATCTAGCACATCGATGACAGACTTCTAGTCGTTTTGCACGATGTTTCTTTACAAAAGTGCTTTTACCTGTTCCTGGCATGTGTGAACTGAAGGAGTTAGAGGACTCACCTGATAATCAGACCTTTGCTTCAATCAACTAGCGAATATCTTCAGGAATTCCATGATTCATTAACAATTTCAATCTTGCACATCTAGCACGTTAAATTTTTGTAATCGCATTTGAGGCAGAGCGGGAAAATACTTTTTCAATTTTTCAAGATTAGTGTCCATTATCAATTGAGAATTGGAAGAGAGGTTCAAAGAATTACACAAATATATACACAGATATCAGTTATTGTGGGAAACTGAAAGAACCGACTTAAGTCACGGAGTACCGTTGTCCGCCATTTGACTGGGATGAGAGAAACTAGCAAACATCACTCAAAAAGAAATACAAAAACAATGTAAGAAAAACAAAATAATCAACCTTTATTTATAAGATCATTCCAACCAGTTGATTCACTTTCACTAAGAAACTTATCAAAGTAAGCTTTCAAACGATGTCTATTTTCCTTAAAAACATTGTCATTCAATGAATTCTCAATATCACAGGCCCCATAAGGATTGTTCCATCTTGATCTTAGCTCTCTAGGGAATGAATAGAGTTGAGAATTATAAAACAAAACTTTTTGACCAGTGTCAACTTTTTGACAATTTTCACAAGTTTTGCAGAATGTATGTGTGTCCTTGAATATGGTGGGCCAATAAAATCCATTTTGAAAGATTTTTATAGCTGTCTTTTTTGACAAGAAATAACTTCCACATGCTTCAGAATGACAAACTTTAATGACACTACTTACCTCATTGTCGGGAATGAATCTTTGAAATATTTGATCAGGACAATATTTGAATAAGTTAGGGTCATCACAATAAAAGTTCTTCACTTCGTTCAAAAACTTTTCTTTGTTTTGGGTGCTCCAATCAATTGGCAAATCTCCTAAAGCAAGAAAATTGATATTTTTATCATACCAAGGCATTGGACTAAGAGAAAGTAAGGATTCATTAGGAAAGTAATCATCGATTGGTGTGATGTCAGATGTCAAATTTGTTGTCACTTTTGACAAAAGATCCGCATCAACATTTTTGGTGCGTTTTTCATCCGTGATTTCTTCCTTAGAATAATTTATTTGCAAATCTTCAGATTCATCTAACTCATTTTTACTTAAAGTAGATTCAACTTGATCATAAACTAATTCGTCAATATGATCTACTTCTTGTAAATCATTATCATCTCTAGGTTGCTTGCAAATGTTGAAAATATTCATCTCTAATGTCATGTTTCCAAATGATAGCTTCATCAGTTCATTCCTACAATTAATCAATGCGTTAGAGGTTGCAAGAAATGGACGTCCTAAAATAACAGGAAATGAATTACATGCTTCAACAGGTTGTGTGTCCAAGACAATAAAATCCACAGGATAAATGAATTTATCGACTTGTACTAACACATCTTCAATTATTCCTCTAGGCACTTTTACAGATCTATCGGCAAGTAAAAGAGTTATAGAAGTTGGTTTTAACTCACCTAGATTGAGACTTTGAAAAACTGAATATGGAAGTAAATTCACACTAGCATCAAGATCAAGTAAGGCTCTTTCAATTTTATGCTCTCCAATAAAGCAAGAAATTGTAGGACAACCAGGGTCTTTATATTTCAAAGCATTATTGTTTTGAAGAATTGCACTTACTTGTTCGGCTAGAAAGGCTTTCTTTTTCACATTCAGTTTCCTCTTCACAGTGCATAGATCTTTCAAAAATTTAGCATAGGAAGGAACCTATTTAATAGCATCCAGCAAAGGTATATTGATCCTTACCTGTTTGAAAATTTCAAAAATTTCAGAGTTGTGATTAACTTTCCTTTGTTTGGTCATAGCTTGAGGAAATGGAAGTGCTGGTGGTGAATCAGTCGTTTCTTTGCAATTTTCATATTCAACCCCTTCTTTACCCTCAGAAATTGACTCATCATCTTTCTCATAAGGTTCAAGAGAGGGTTTTTCAATAACCTTACCACTGCGCAGAGTAGTGACTGATTTGACTTGATCCATGTGTTGGCTTCCGGAACTACTTGCATTTGCATTGTATTGCCCCTTGGGATTTTGTTGTGGTTGAGATGAAAACTTACCTTTCTCTTGGAAACTGAGAGCAGATGTTAATTTTGCAAGAGTATCTTTAAAGTCTGTCATGTTTTGAGCAACTTGAGTATTGATTGTCTCTTGCTTTTCAATGAATGCATGCAATGTTTCCTCAAGATTTCTTCTAGAAGGTGGAGTATAAGGAGGTGCATATCCATGAGAATTTTGGAAATTGTGGTGTGCTTGAAATGATGGTTGTGAAGTTTATGCATTATTGTTCTCACTCTTCCAACTGAAATTTGGGTGATTTCTCCAACCAGGATTGTATGTTTGCGAGTATGGGTCATGGTTCGCCCGTTGGAAACTGTTTAAAGCATGAGCTTGTTCATGGAGACATTCCTTAAAAGAAGGCAAGGTTGGACAGTTATTGATTAAGTGTTCATTTGTTTCACAGATTTGATACACAATGTTTTCAACAGATTTGAATTGACCACTCTTTTTCAATTCTAGTACCTCAAATTTTCTAGCTAAAGATGCAAACTTGGCTTGAAGGTCATGATCTTCCCTAAGGTTGTACATACCTCCACTAGATGTATGAGGTTGAGTTTTACTCGGTGCCTCATAAGTACCCGCGGTGTCTCAATTTTGAGCATTTTCAGCTAACAAGTCTAAGTACTCCATTGCTTCATCAGGGTCTTTATCTTCAAAAGTTCCATTGCACATCAATTCAACCATTTGCCTATCTTTAGGTGTTAAACCTTCATAGAAATGTGAAACCAATCTCCATGTTTCAAAACCATGATGAGGGCAAGTACTAAGTAAGTCTCGATACCTATCCCAATATTGGTAAAATGTTTCTCCTGGTTTTTGAGTGAAAGTAGTGATTTTTCTTTTGAAAGAGTTTGTTCTGTTAGATGGAAAAAACTTCTTCAAAAACTGTTGTTGCATTTCATCCCAAGCATGAATGGATCCTGTTCTTAAATTTTGTAGCCATGTTTTAGCTTTATCTTTTAATGAAAAAGGAAAAAGCTTTAATCTGATGGTGTTCATACTACAATTTAAATTATTATATGTGTTGCAGACCTCCTCAAATTCCCTTAAATGCAAGTATGGATTTTCCAAATCTAAGCCATGAAAAGAAGGTAAAAGTTGAATAATGCCCGGTTTAAAATTAAAATGAGATGCATCAAGAGGAAAAACTATGCATGATGGTGCACTTGTTCTTGTGGGATTCATGTGGTCTCTAAGTGTTCTAATATGGTTATTCTCATTATGAAGTGATTGATTATCTTCTTCGGCCATATTTTCTGAAAATGATGAGGATACCCTACAAAGTCTACCACTTGATGTACGTGACCACACTTTCATGCACGTGCAGGAATAGAATAAAAGGAAAAGGAAAACAAAAGAAGAAGAAACAAGAGAAAAGAAATAAAGTTATATACAAGAAAAGTGAAAAGAGGAAATAAAATAAATATTATAATTTATACAAAACTTACCTCCCCGGCAACGGCGTAAAAAACTTGACACGATGAAAAGATTGATGTCTTCTTCCAAGTGCAGGAGTGTCGAAGTAATAAATAACCCGGCAAGACCGGGGTCGAACCACAGGGAGGTTAATTGTACAAATTATAAACAATAATTATAAACAACAACAATAATAATAATAGCAATAAGAATACTAATAATACTAGTAGTAGTAGTAATAATAATAATAATAATAATAATAATAATAATAATAATAATAATA
>NW_011499976.1:11092-21066 GCF_000495115.2 Populus euphratica
AAAAGAAGGAGAAAAAGAAGAAGAAGATGAGAACTTTGAGATGGAATATTAATGTAACGATTAAACAATGATAATAACAAATGTTAAGGTTAGAGGATCCACTAATGGTATGTCAAACAAGTATAGTATAAACTTTTATTTGTCAATTGGAAACCACACACAAAGGAGGTTCCAATCAGATGATAGATTGTTAACATGATTACATTAGTCATCTTATTCGATTAATGCTAATACTTGTAAATCTTGTCAAGCATTCATGATTATAACTTATGTTAATAACAAATCAAGTTCCTTTCATAGCTCAGGTGTTGGTTATACCATACAGTATAGGCTATGAAAGTGTCAAGCATTTGTTGTACCAAGTGTTATACAACATAAATCAAGATTAGTCATTTAACAAGCGAAGTATTAAAGAGTGAACAAGATAACAAATACAAAACATGTTATTATCAAACATTAAAGTCCATATTAAGTTTACACTATACTTATTCTTACACCATTAGTGTAACCTTTTCACCTTGACATAATAAACTTAGCTAAACATAATAAAAGAAAGAAAAATAAATAAACAAAACAAGAACATAAATAAGATAAAAGTTAACTAAGTAAATAAAAGGAAATGAAAGGCATAAACTTAATATTAATGAAAGCAAAGCATAAACATTACAAAAAATACAAAAAATACAAAAACATGATCTTGATCTGGAAATCAAGATGCCTAAATGCATGGCAAATGCCTCCTTTTATAGGCCAAAATTAGGAACTATTGATTTGATGACTAATTGATGAGTGGGTGGCCAACTCTTGACTTGGTGACAATCTTATCTTCTCTTGTCTGCCCAAAACATCATTGATAATGTCAAAATTGGAGCCACTTGAAAACATGAAAGTTGTAGGCAATTGTCTTAGCTTTCTTGTGTAAACAATTCAGCTCATTTGGACTTTTAGAACTCCAGATATGGCCAAAATACTGAACAGTGCTCGGGCTGGAGGACAGATTCAGGCTTCTTTGTTGTTGCTACAATTTGGACTTGAAAATGGCCTTTTCAGATCTTGGGCTCCATATGAAAGTTGTAGGCCTATGTCTTACCTTTCCATCCATATAAAGTAGACCTAAATCTGAGATCTATAGCTCCAGATATGACCCAATTACCGAACAGTGTTTTGGTTTGGATTGCATCGACATCTCTTTTCTAATTTTGGTCATCTCTTTGCCCTTGCAATTTAAGTTCTTAAAGTTATCAATCAATCCTTTCATTTATGTGATAGGCCTGCATTTAAAATGAACATTTACCATAAATTAAAGGTATCTTATATTATTAGATATATTATTATAAAACATGCTTTAGTTAAAGAGTTATTGATACTTTAAGTGTAAAATGATGATATAAAACCTTGATGAAAATGCACTTTTAAGTACTAATCAACAGCCACACTTGAGGCAATAGAGTTTGGCTCAGCTGCCAGACCTAAAGCTATCGAGTCTTGCTTCGTAGCTAGACTGTATTTAAAATCATGTTTTATATTTTTTTATTTAAAATAAAAAGTAGCTAGATTGTATTTAAAATCATGTTTTATATTCTTTTATTTAAAATAAAAATTATTATTTACTGTGTTGCAATTGTAAGCCAGCATACTTATTCTTTGTTTATTTTATGTTTTGTTTATTTTATGTTTGGTGATTTTCATGTAAAGGTATTTTTCGGTATTTGATACTTATTATATAGTTAATGATATAAAATATCCTTGTAGTATAATTTTAAATTATTTTTCAAAAAAAATCATTCTCTGTAATTATCAATCAATGAAACACTTCCCGGTGGAAGAGTAAATCATGATAGTATAGACGTGAATTGTTTTATTCATGCTTAACTCACACAAAAATAGTTAAGAGCAATTTCTTTGATGAATCGTATCTCTCGTTCTCTCTCTCTCTCTCTCACACACACATATATATATATTGTAAAACACGATGTACATGGACTGCAAGTGTGTTTCAGAAGAATAAGAAAAACCAATGACTCGTTATAGCCTTCATAATTAACTAGATGATTAAAATACTAGACAAAGATAATAAATAGCAAAATAATATTTTTTAAAAATTACTATAATTTTGAATAAAACTATTACAAACATGAAATTAGATAAAAAAAAAATAAAAAAAATTATCAGCTCGAATTAATCCGAAGTAACATGATAGATATTAAACCTGAATAATAAGAAATAAGTTAATCTGAATTAACCTGCAAAACTTATAGTCTAAGTCATAAGATAAAGATAATTTGACAAAAAGTTTTTGAAGAAAACCATAAATGAATTGTTATATATATATAGAAAAAAATAATGTCTAATAATGAATTCAAAAAATAAATAAGTAAAAAAAAAGATATCAATGCATGTTAATTTTTTAAATATGTGATTTAAGTTATTAAACTAGAAGCATCATGTATTGAAAAACCATAAGGTCTAATTCCCAACAAATCAAATATTAAAAAATAAAACTGAAAAAAAAATTGCACAAGAAAATCTAAAATAAAAAATGATAATTAAAAGAATGAAGAAAACTACAAATTTTTGATTGGATGATTAAACTAAAAACAAAAATAACTTTAATGAAAAGAAAAGATTAAACATCAAATTGAAGAAAACAAATAATATATTTTTTTATAAAATGATCAATGAAAATATCAGAAATTAAAAGATTAAGGATTAAATTGATAAAAATTATAAAAAATTAAAAATAAGTAAAATAAATAAAAATAACAAAAATTTAAAAAAAAATAAAGTTGAAAAACAAAACTTGTAATTAAAATGAAAGGAAAAATAAAAAGAAAAGTATTAGCAACAAACAATCCACCCAATACTAGCATGCATGGCACTAGGAGAAAAAAAGATGTGATAACACTTCCAACTACTCAATAAAAGGACAAAGTTGACCACTACAAAACACCACCACACTACTCCATATATATTGGTGCTTTTCACATGATGGCAAATTTATCATAATACTCTCAACAAAATAGTAAATTACAAAACAAATAACATAAAAAAATGAAAATGACCCTAGATTAAAGATAAATTTTTTTTATTATTATTTTATGCAAAATCAATATAGGATTTGACATACACAGCTACAAAAATAATGAATGCTAATTTATACACTAAGTGAATATCTTCCAAAGATAGTTTTAAAATCTAATTTGATCTAATAAATCAATTAAAAATTTAGATGATTTGGGGTTAGAACCAAATTTAGTTAAAAAAAAAACCTGGTATAATCTAATTGACCCTGTAGATTCACCTGGTTAAAAACCTAATTACAACCTTTTAATTTTTATTTTCATTAAAAAGATATTGTTTTGATTAAAAAAAATTGATTCTGATAATCTGGTCAAAACCCGGAATCCATATCTTAGATCAAGCTGGCCACCGAGCCTTAGACCAGGTAGTCAGGGCTGATCACCAAATGAGGAGTGAAAATTATGGGTGCACATGCACTAACCATAAATCACATTAACACTAGATAAGAGGTTTTAATACTAGGTCATTATCTACCAATAAAAGTAGATTATCAAACATTAACATTTCATGTGTTACTAACACCACAATAATGGTATCTTGAATTAATAGGGACCCAGGATCCGTCCTCTCCTTTGGTTTTTGGCTTCTTGTGTGAAATTGTAAGAGAAAGCATGTCATGTGGCGAAAATATTTCTTTTCTTTTTTAATCCCTAGGTTTTGTTAATTTTGATCTCTCATTTTCTTTCTTTCTTTTCCTTTAGTGTTTTGTTTATTTGGGATTAGTAGATTGCTTTGACTGTCTTGGCTATAGGCTATAGGATCTTGTGGTGTTAAGAAAAAAAATATTATTCTGGGTGATGTTTAATTTACTAAAATTAATGAAGTTTTAATTTTATTTTATTGTTAAAAAAACTCTTTATATTTTAAATATTTTATTTTATTTAAAAAAATTGATCAAAGTACGACGAATAGCATACCAAAAAACTAGTTTTGGTGCTACTCAGTGTTAAAAAAATAGTTTCAAAAAACTGATTTGTCAAGCTATTTCACTAGAAAACACTTTTTTTTTTTTATTTCTTGTTATACATCAAGCATATGGAAATAATTTTTCTTTGTCTTTATTAAGTTCCATCATCTGTTAAAACAGGGAGCTGAAATGTTTTAAATGCTTGGTGTTGGAATATTCAAAGGGCGAATTATATTTTCGTCCCTTTAGTTTGCCAAATGTTTCGCATTGATACCTGACTTTTAAGATTTGTCAATATCTTTAGCATTTTCAATTTGAAGCAATGACAGCCTTATCATTCATTGTTTAGTACTGAACAAAGTGTCCAAGTGCATCGACATAAGCCAGCAACAAACAATTTATGTAATGCAGATGACAAAACAATAGAGTGAAGAATCAAAATTAAGATATTCTAACCTTGTAAGGATCAATATAAAATATAAAACAAACTGGAGGGAGAAGAATTGATCCTCAAAGATATCATAAACTTTGAGGATCAATATAAAATATAAAGCAAATTTATATGTTTTACAACTAGCATACCTATTAGATTTTATTCTTGCACTGTTTAGTTTCATGCTAGTAATCGTTTGGTAGTGTGGTTATGAGTAAAGTTCACCCATATCCACAAATATTACATTTTGGTTAAGAAAAAACAATGGTTTATGCTGGTAGGACCCTTCAATTTTGCAGTTGTACCTGTAGGTTTTATAGAAACAGTATTTTGCTACTTCTCAATGGAGGAGAAATCACTGAACAGTAGAGTCACGCTTTATTGTTCAGTGGAGCATGCATGTGAACAGTGAATATATTTTTTACTGTTATGATCGAACCAGGTCCAGTTCAAAGCTAAAATATATTGAATCGGGTCTGACTTGGCAAAATAAAAATAAAAAAATATTTTTATTTTTATTTTTAATTGTATTCTATTCGAAAAATAAATGTTAAACATTATTTAATAACACTACATAAATTAGACAGAAATTGCTTGATGATATAGCATTAGCAGAATTTGATGGCAATCCTAATTTTATTCTTGATTATATTTTACCTGATATCTGATATTGTTGTGCTCTTAAAAAATTTATAAAAACTGTAGTTCTTGTTGTATATATTATATACGTGATGAGATTGTAGATAGTTTAATAAAAAAATAAAAAATATTTTATATAATTATTATTTATTTCATGATATAATAATAGTAGTTAAATTTATAATATTTAAATTAAAAATCATTAATATTAATTTATATTTTTTAAATTATTTTATAAATTCAATTTCAAAAGTATTCTTAATCAAACATATTAAAAATACTTTTTATTTAACCTTAATTTCAACAATAGTTTTAACCAAATATATATTTTTTTTAAACTAATCTTAATTAAAAATAATTTTTTCAAATAACAACTATAATATAACAGTTCTCGCAATACCATGGAAACAAAGTTGCAGAAACACCGTCGAAAGACTAACATGGCAGCTGCTTTTTTTAAATCCAAAGGAGGGAGAAAGAAATGTTTTTTGCTCCTAGAGCTATCTCCCTCTCTCATTAAAGTCTTTGAAACTACTTATCAATTTTATATTTTCAGGAATAATTCGTTCTTGGAGAAACAAGTAATTATGTTGATATTGTTTATTAACGTCACTTTTTTTTTAACAATAACCTTCCACTGTAGCATCTGCAGATCATATTTTTTTCCCTTATAAAACAATAATTTATTTACATTCTTTTCATTTTATGCCACAATTAATAACATTTTTAAAGTTATTTTATCAAAACATTACTCATATAAAAAAAAAAATAGAATGCCACTTACAAATGTTCAAGTTTCATGATTTCATTAAAAAGAAAAGGTTTCATGATTGATATATTTTGGTATTCAATAGGTTAAAAAATAAAATATTCACATCGTAATAATAATATACTTTTTTTTTTAATTTAAAAAGTTAATGATCGGTAATAAAAGATTTAATATCTATAAAAGAGTTATTTTTTTTGGAATTTAAAAACTTTTGAGTGGTAAAATAAATGATTTTTAATAAATAAAAAAATAAGATTTAAACATATGTTAATTGTTTGATGATTAAAATTTTAATATTATATTTGAATAAAATTTTAAATTATAATTTATATTATTTACGTAAGTAACATCTTAACCAGGATCGACCATTCCACACCCGCTCTCGCTTTACTATGTTGGCGAGAAAGCTGGAGTCTATGTTCCAGAAGTTCCCAAATCTCCAGTTGCTTGAGTCCCGACTTGAAAGTGTAGCAAACCCACTGGATGCTATGAGTTGAGCCTAAAGACTACCATTTTGGATCCACATAGATGGCAAGCAAATAATTCTAGCGGCGGAACAAAACTAAACGATGGAGCATATAGCCTTGCACAAATGGCTCGTGTTGCGCCCAGCTGCTCTTCATGATTGGTATTTTCCAATATCATCTCCGACTTTAATTTCTTTTCCATCTCAAGATCCAACTCCCCCATCAGATCAATATAAATGTATATGATGTGAATGATGAATATAAACTTGAGGTATGTTTGAAAATATAATAATGATTATTTTTTAAAGTGTTTTTTATTTGGAAATATATTAAAATAATATTTATTATTTTTTTAAAAATATTTAAAAAAAAAAAAAAAAAAACAAAAAAAAACAACTTGGAAATATATTAAAATAATATTTATTATTTTTTAAAAAATATTTTTAAAGTACAAAAAAACAAAACAACATCAACTAACTAAATTGAGGGAAAAAGACTAAAAAGGGGATCATCTACTAACTCAATTGAGAGGAAAAAAAGAAAAAAAAGGGGGAAACTAAGGCGTTGCGTGTTTTCAAGTTGCGTGTTTTCAAGAAAGTGGTTTTCTAGAGGACACTGGGCACACTAGGATTCGATGTCCTCTTGGTAATAAGTCAACGGAAATTATTTTCTATTAAAAATAACACGCGCACGGTTTTGAGAGTGGGGAAAAATATTATTTTCAGGTGGCAGGTTCAGAGAGGGTGGCCTCCTGTATAACAGAGAGCAAAGGAAAACCCAAATTATTCTTCACAACTTGGTATAGCAGGCTTTGACAGTGAACACAAAAGCAAAACCCAGATATCCACGTTGAGCTTAGTGAGCAGGGCAAAACACTCGCACATAACAATATACAAAATTATTATCCATTATTAAGGCATAACTTTATTCTCTCGTGAAAATGAACTTCAGAAACAGGGCCTAACGAGACAACCTAGGCACATAATACATTTAGAATCAAATAGATTGTGGACCAGGCTGATCTAACATATTCTCGGGCAGTTGTTTCAAACACCAAACTGTACTTCATGGATTTGTTCTGGCTCCTCCTGTATCTCACTTGCGTTCAGCACTGACCCCCCACCATTAATCTCCACAGCACCCCCTGATTCTGATATTTTTGTTATCCTTTGTAACTCATCAGCTGTGTCTGTTGGATGAGACACAGATCGATCATCTTCCAATTGTTCTTTCTGAATTGATTGTTTTGGTCGTCTGATGGCTTCAGCCGCTTCAGCCATCACAACAGGAGGTGGCCGGGGAGGGACCCATGTGCGCCTAACTGGTTGCTGGTTGTTTTGTCCACCATAAGGTCCAGCCTTTACTTCATCTTCATTATCTATCTCTGCAATTCTGGCATTTTTCCGCTGCCACCAGGGTGTAGTGCTCTCACCATCAAACTGATAGATACCATTGTCTAGTACCTTGGAATTCAAATCTTCTTCGCTCACTTGAGACTGAGGCACCTGGCTTGAGTTATTTTGGACTTGACCAACCTCCCATGGCTACTCAGACAGGAAAAGGAGAAGTTTGTTTTAATGTTAATTCAAAAATTCTTAAGAAGATTCCTGTTATTCAATCATATTCTGCAGCAGTCTAAAAAATCTGAAGACATTTTTCCAAGCTATATATCTCTAACCACAGTAATGGATTCTGTTTTTAAGAGTGAACTCAAAAGCCTGTATCAATCAACTCAGAGCTACTTCTGAATCATCTGATAGAATAAGACATGATGCAATCAATAAAACTGAGTGTTGGATAAAAAAGACGCCACACCAATTTGTAAGGCCTTTTTCTTCCTCTAATTTTAGCAGTACTCTTGTCAAATATAAAAGACACTCAGGAAAAATTAATTACACTACTTGAAGCAATCCAGGAGTTTTAAATCAGAATAGTGGAAAGGTAGACAGAGGGGGAGAGGGTGGCGACTTTCTGAAGACCGGTTGCAATTTCAGATTTTCATACCTAACATGACCAACTGAATAAGAAAAATTATATAATCCACATCAGCCTATGATTTGGAGAAGAAGGAATGCGAGGGAGAGCCAAGAAACATCTTGTCAAATATGCATAACATTCAGGAGTTTCTTTTTTGCAATAATGATATTCAGGTGTAAATTAATTACTATAATGCAGGGTTTAAATTGGAAGAGTGAAAGTAAGAATGCTCTGCATCTAGACAGGTAGATGCTCTACATCTACATGGCCATCTAAATAGAAAACCCCCCAATAGCGTATGAATCCATGAAAAAGAAGGAAACGTGATGTGGAATGAGAAAACACTCCTTCGGGAACTAATACTTGACTAAATAGGAAATTTTGTTCTATACATATTATGAAAAAAAAAATTAATAAAACTTTGTTATTTTCTATTTAGCAGTTGAAATGAATTGTAAGGAATCTAGTTATGTTTCCTATTTGGTATTTTTTTAGCAGTTAAAATGATTTGTAAGGAATCTAGTTCTGTTTCCTATTTGGTACCTTTTCCTATAGTTTAGTTTTCCTATCCTATTAGGTTTACATTTTCCTGACTTTGGTGCCTAAACCAATCACTCTATTTAAGACATTAGAAAGGGGGGCATGAATTTTGATTGATCAATAATTTGAGTCTTCAGTTGCACACCTTAGTTCTAGGCGCAATGCGAGGATTTGAAATTTGCTGACTAGGATTGGGTGGTTGATCATTGATATCCTGCATATAAATCCAGGATGACAAAATTATCATGTCACACAGAGAAGGAAGCCAATTTCAGTGTAAGGACTAGGTCTGACTTACCCTGATATTGCCAGGTCTCTCTCCTCTCCGAACCATCTCCATGATCTGTGCAAGATAATTACCAAATAGTTAGCGGAATTCTATCATAGGCTACTGAATCCATCAGTGTTGCCAAATTGAATCTGCAATAGTTATTTCTTAAGCATCATCATACATGAAGAAAGTTGCACAACATGGATAGAAGAAAAATTCAGACATCTCAAGTTGCAAACTCAAATTCCAGTTAGAACAAGGAACATCAAGCTCATACAGTTAAGAAATCTTGAGAAAGAAGTTGTCTCTCTTCAATGTTTAAACATTTAGCAAATTTTCCTTAAACTAAGCTGGAATTGGCTTACATTGCTACAGAAACTATCAAAGTTGAAACTTTCTTCTCTACTAAGCTTCAGATTTCAGAACCCTATCAATTCTGAAATGTTTCCATCGATCCTCATTTTCAATAATTAACTTGAAACTGTTTAATAAAGTGGTTCAAATCAAATGTCTGACCAAGCAAGTTCAATATCAAAACTCTGAAACTAAGGATTCAAAAATGTCTAAGTAGGGTTCTAAGAAGTAAAAACCTTAAATCAAAACTAAAAAAGAAAACAGGGATATTTTATGCCCTCAGTTGCATGCCTGTTTCCAATTCATGAAATATGATACACTTCAACATAAAAAAAGAAAAGAAAAAAGAGTTGCATCTATGTTTCACTCCAGAAACACCAGCATCATGCAACTATTGACCACAGGTCCACTGCAGCAAGATTAATTCCAATGGATGCCAGCCTGCAATACAATTGAACAAATTTGTTACACTAGTTCTTACCTCCATATATGACTTAGGGTGTGGTGCAGCAGAGGGTTCAGCAGATGCAGGCTGC
>NW_011499976.1:21090-27444 GCF_000495115.2 Populus euphratica
GTTCAGCAGATGCAGGCTGCGATGAAGATCCCCCTGTCCATAAACTCCGATTAGATGAGATGGAAATCGAAACAGAAAAACAAAAACAGAAAATGAAATGGCTGGAAAATAACCTGAGTGCAAATCAAACTCTGCCTTGCCATTGGTATATGTTTGCTGCAAAAAGAGAGAAATATATAGAGCTTCAAATTGCTTCGCCAAAACCTTATCTCAATTATCCTGCACACTTTCATTCCAAATCATAAAGCTTTCAGTGCTCAGTCCACACCTAAGTCATGCTCACCTTTGGATTTGCAAATAAGGCTCTATAATCTTCTTGATCAGCAAAAGAGTTTCTCACACGGTTATCTGTTTGACCTGATGAAGCAGGAAAAAAAACATTGACAAACAGATCTTCTGATAGTGTTGAGACATGTTGTCCACAAATCTCAGAACGCTTAAAGATAAAATGTAGGGAATGAAAAGGAAGGCCACAAGTTACAGTTATTTCTCTTGAGGCCTTCTCACTGGTGGCACATGTAATATGGTTCCCAGACTTTTGCAACCAACAAACATTGAAGCTGAAAGCCTTTTTGCATAATTTCAATCACACTCAAAGTAATATTTTTGCTCACCGAGGCACCACCTTAAGCATCTGGGCTACAACCAAGCAGATTACTCAGGCAATAAGCCAGACAACTTTTTAATGCATGTATTAACAAGAAAGAGCAACAAACTTGAGCAATATTGAACCACTCATTACAAACAAGAAACTGCAACATGTGCAAGAGAAATGACTACTGCAGCCATTTATTTTGTCCATAACTGGCCAACAACCAAAAAGTTCAAAAATAACGTAAACGATATGAATCATTTCTTATTTTTCTAAAAAACATTTTGAGGTCATATAAGCATAGGAAAATCTGGCCAATTCATACATCCTTACACACCAACAAAACCATGCAAGAAACAAATCTTCGTGTTCTCTCTAGGTTTAACTTTAGCTTTCCTGGATAAGCAACAATAGAATGGACCACTGGTCCTATTATTTAGGTTTCATGACTTTTGCATAATACTTCATGCCAAATTAGAGATGCATGTAGTAGAAACTCCAAATATTTACAAGGTGACAAATCTACAAATGTAGATTATGATCCTGCATTTTCAAATTGACCAGCCATGTATATATATATGTTCTTTAATTAATTAGGAATCATGTAATTAGCATGTGACCTTTTAAATATTTCCTTGGAGGTTAAGTAATTTAACTTGGTGATCAAGACCAGTGATTCCTTGTCCTGCAAGGATCTAGGGCTTTAACAAGCATAAATAAACTAGTAAAGGAAAAAACCCTGATTTATGTGAAAGCTGCTACAATATACTACACTACCTTGCTACAATAACTTATTAAATCTAAACTATTATTAAGGATTTGCTCCAGCATCGATATGGGCAACATGTGGTAGAAGAGTTGAAAATGATCAGCCAAGACAATGAGACACTGATGAATAGTTGAAAGACAACAACTTTAGGAATGGTTTTCAGAATGCCTGAATGAATCATGTACAACTAGATTAGCCTTGAAAGTTTTTGAGCAGGTGTCAAAATAGCACCTCAATCTTCTATGAATGTCTTAAAGTTGCAGTGATCATCAGCATCGAGCACTCAGCAATCCACTCTCCATTTCCACCAAACCAAAAGATAGCTTTTTTTAATTTTCCTCACAGTTTATATGGTTTGCAAATAGTAACATTTACAAAGGGAGCCTCACACTATTGCATTTAACATCAAAACAGTCAGTAACAATGCCTTAATGCCTGTAAAAAAGGCAGTCATATGCCTAAAAGCTCTGAAAGCACAAGTGACAGAGAAAGTTCTTCTTTCATAAATACACTAATAACAAATAAAAAATTCTGAATGGGAATTGCAACAGAAAAGGACAACAAAAGCATCTCAACAACCATATGCATGCAGCGCATAGAAAGAAATATGTTTGGTTCCGATGTCAAAGCAACATCTTCTCACCTTCCAATCTATGTATTGCAGTACTCATTGACTTCATTTCCTGTACTTGCACATCTAACATATTCATAAATTCCTTGAAGTATCTCTTCTCTGAAAGGAGTCGAGCAAGGTTCAACCATTACAAAGAAAATAACTAATCAGAAAGCATTTTAAGGAAACCAGTTTTCTTTAAAGAAAGCGGTGGAAATGAAAGAAATTCTATCATTATCCCACCTTCATTTTTTGAATTCAATAGTTCCTGGCTCGCTCTTGCAACATCAGCAGCTGCTGCTGCTGCGGATTTGGCAGCTGCCGCAGCTTCCTCTGCCAAACTTGGCTTTAAATTAGTTTTCTTCACATTGTCATCTTCTTCTTCCAACACAACCTTACGTATCCAAGACTTCAGCCTGGGAATAACAGTTTTCTGAACAAGAAATATGTTATCTGTTCATGTCATGAAAATTAACATATAGAACCTTACAAAAACTGGTACATTTATTTACACTAAGATAGATGCAACCCTACACCATCTTTTGGAAATGGAAAACAAATGATAGGCATTGACAGTTTGACTAACATGACAGAGTGATTGTGTAGAGTATTTTTGATACCTTAACTAACACAACTGTTCCAGCACCTGAAACTGCCAATAGTCCTACGGCAAAAACAGCATGATACCAGTGAAACCGAGATCGAGTCAAAGTCCCTACTGAAGAAATTACAGCAGTAGGACCAGCTGCTACAGGCTGCAGAGTTTGTGCTGAAGCTAGTGGCTGAGCATTTGGTGTTGATTTCACCTGCCCCTCTGCTTTTGTCATAGTACAACACAAAATACAATCAATGATGCAAGGATATAAAAATCTTAGCAAACCCAAGGAATGCTTATCATGAAAGACAATAAACATCTCACTTTCATACTAAGATCTTATACCTTGATTCAAACTGGTTGCCTGTGTGCTTGGAGTTGGATCCTGCAATTTGCAGAAAACATCAGCAGGGAAAACAAACAGATACATATACAAATACATTGAGAATCGATTAGCTCTCCCAGAGGAAAAAAAATGATTAAACAGGGTGGCATGTAAGAAAGCGGGGAGCCAAAATGAATAATTTGTTTACCGGCACACGAAGAAAAGCTTCATCTATCTCTTCCTTTGTGAGGCCCTTCTTCTCAAGAAACGATCTTCTATACATAACTGGAGAACCCCTAACTTTTGGGTGCGAAAGAAACTTTACAGCATTCTGCACTTGTTCCTCTCGCATTGGTTCCGAGTTCACAAAGACAGATGGAGGACTTTGCTTGATAGCCTCAGCCTCAGCATCTTGCTGAATCCCATTTGTTGGCTGTACATTCCCTGTAGCTCAAAGTTAAAAAAAGAACCCATTACTCTATGCTTAGCATTTTTGCTATATATCATAAGCTTGACGTAATTTGACACTCTATAAACAAATAACCCCCCCCCCTCAACCATTGGCATCATCTTTGATTAGTCATCCCATAAACAAAAGAGATAGCAATCAATTGCAAGTGTAGTTACGCATCCAATAGCTCTTTTTTTTCTTTTTATCTGGTTTGCCAAATAAGAATAATTATTGGCTAACCAAACAGTTTTTAACTTAACTACTTCGTCAAGCTTATTAACAACCACAAAAAAAAGAAAGAAATTCAATTGTAAAAAAAAAGAGTTCGATATTGAACCGTAACCATGGCTAAAAACTTAATTAATTGAGCTGCTAATCACATAATTATAATAATAATCTTGTAAGCTCAAAGATATAATATCAGTACAGAGAGGGAAATCGAACCAGGATTTTGATCGGCAGGGTTTGAAGGAGGAGGAGGATCCGATGATTGAGTCGCCATACTCAAACCTCCTCTGTTGACTGAATGTTAACCAGAAAAAATAAAATTAAAGAGAAGGCCAAAAAGAGAGAGAGAGCGAGAGAGAGAGAGGGGCCTAGAGAGAGAAAGAAATAAATCAACGAGCCTTAATATAAAGATGATGACGTCGATGGTGCCTGTCAGCCAGAGCTAGTTTTTGCTCACTTCGAAGCTCTTTTGCTATCGCTTGCTATTTTTTTTCTTTTTTTGGTTGTTGGGTTATACTAAAATAAACGAAGGAGCTAATTTATATCTTAGATCCCTATAATTTATCAATAATAACTATCCAGTCCCTATAGTATCAAAATCACTTAACGGCCCTTGATTGTCCTCAATTTATTTTTTTTCAATAAACGTTTTTGTTAACTAGATTTTCCTCCTTATCTGATCCTACATTTCTTTGTCTCTTGAAATAAAAATGAAGAAACGAAATAAATCAGGAAAGAATGTGATATTGGTAAGAGGACCGTGTTGACAAAATTTAAGAATATTAGGATTAAATATGAAGTATATGAAACAATATGGTCGAAGTAGTTAATGTTATTAAACTAAAAGGACTGGGCTATAATTAACTCAAAAAGACAACAAGAAAGAAACGGTGCGGAAAGGCAGATAATAAAAATTGAATGTTTTTCAAAAAATAAATTAATAATAAACATCTCTCGCATGCTTCGAGGTCTTATTTCTCTGGCTTTTGAAGGAAAACGACAAATAGAAACGGCAGAATGATTGGCCAAATCGTGGATTTTTTTTTTTTTTTATCAATTTGAACTAATTTTCATGGGCTTTTCGAAATTAGCATACCGCTTTTGGGCTTATTTCTTTCTTTCTTCTTCTTGTCGGACCTAAAATAAGAGCGATAAAATTGGGCTTGCCTAGGAGTGTTGTCATCCTGGCCATAATCCTAGGCTGGAAAAACTAGTCGGCATCCTGCACTGTTTTTATATATACATAAGTTAGGTTGCCATTTTTTTTTTTTTCCGGATCAAAGCGTGTATCAAAGGACCTATTATAATAATTTATAATGTTTTTCTTTTTAAACTAAAGTATTAAATTTTTACCTAGTTTAATATTAAAAAAATTAATAAAAATAATTTAAAAAACAATAAATAAAAATGAAAAAGCAAAAAATAAAAGAAGAAGACAATCTTAGAAAAAAAAAGAAAAAATATGTAAAAATAAAAAAAATATGGGGAAAAAATAAAAAAATGGAGGAAAAACAAAAAAAATAAAAATAAACAAAAAACCAGAACAAAGGAAAAAATATAGGGAAAAAATTACATTAGTTGCCATGTTATGAGTGATTATGAATTTGTTTTTTTTATTTTTTGTGTGTGATAGTTGTTATGTTTTAAAATGATTTTTACATGAAAATATATTAAAATAATATATTTTTATTTTTTAAAATTTATTTTTGAAATTAATATATTAAAATGATCTAAAAATTTAAAAAATAAATAAAAAATATTTTTAAATTTTGAACAAATACCGTTTTGACTACATTACTAAACCCCCCATAGTAAGATACCAATAAAAACCCATTCCTTATTATATTTAATCCCATTAAAAATGGTTTGCAGTTAGTGTTATCCCTTTTTAGAAAGTGGTTAATTTATTTTTATTTTTTTAATTTTTAAGTCTTATTTATGTAATAGTTGAATTTGATATGCTGCCTAATAATTTTTCATTAACATGATTATATTTAATTTTTATTGAAGCCTATACTCCTGGGTTAGCTTCTTTATTTTTTATACTAATAATTAAAAACTGGCTTCTCCTACTTGTTGCATTAAAAGCCAAATCACTCGTTTCTAATTAAAAAGGATCAATTTTAATAACACTTATAATATAAATACCTTTATAAAGTAACATTTTAGTATTGGATTTCAGCATATTATGAACATTTGCTGGTTATCATAGCTTCACCTTTATTTACATAAACATCACCACCAAATTTTCACATCGAAATACGTAACTATATGATAGCATTGTTAAGATATGATTGTGAACATAATTTTAGAGAATAGGAAGTGTAATTTCTTATTATCATTATCCAACAACTAAAATAAATGATATTAATTTTACTATTTATATGAACAATAAAACAAGTTAATATATTATTTAAATTGTATGATAACAAATTGGTTTCGTGGTTCATCATCTCCATCAATGATATTTATTTTAATACAAAAAAGAAAGAAAGGCTAAAAAGGTGGAGACAAGAAAGAAAGAAAATGCTTAAAAGAGATGAAAATTTTTTAATTTCAATGAAAATGATTAAGGTGATATGACTGTTATAGTGTACATAACACTGAATGACAGGTCTGCCCTCTAAATTAAGAGAGTTTGGGATGTGTTGTAACCCAATTTTGGATTCACTAAAATTTTCTCGAATGTTATTTTATTTTATTATTCATAACAAAAATAATAATAAAAAATAATAATAATAAAAATTTAAAATATATTTTCTCGAGTCAACCGCATCTTTC
>NW_011499976.1:28314-41664 GCF_000495115.2 Populus euphratica
ATTTTTTAGGATACAATAGGCTTTACCACACCACATTAAAACCCAAATCCATCTCAGCCTTTAAAATAATCTTCCCTTTGATCCCGTTGTGCCACATCATCAGGTGTACCAAACACTCAGTACGCCGCGACATACCAGATCATAGCTCAGCCCATCCAGACCGTCCGATCAACTTCCAGGTCAAGCCAATTACAGCCGCACGATCAGCTCATCCACGATCCAACGGTTTAGCAGGAGGAGGATTTCTGGTGATGGTAGGCGGTGCAGTTGTATATTTAAAATTTTGCACAATCCGTGATTACTTGCACAATCCGTGATTCCTTGTCCCCTGTCATTGGCTATAAATAGCCAATGAAACCAAGCCAACAAAAAAGAAAAAAAGAAAAGAAAAGAAGAGTAATCTGAATCGAGAGCTTACTATTTGTGTTACTATTTGCAACTGTTCATTTTATTTTCTACTTTTTCTTCACGCGAGTAAAATATTGATTTAATTTTTTTTTTGAAAAATATCAAAAATATCTTAACCGTTAGATCTAATAGTGTTTAAATCTGGGACTTTGATTTAATAGGATATAATAGGGCTTACCATAGTGGAATAAAATCCAAATCCATCTCAACCCTTAAAATAATCCGCCCTTCGATCCTGTTGTGCCACGTCATCAAGTGTACCTCAGGTGTACCAAACACTCAGTACACCGCAACATACCAGATCATAGCTCATCCACGATCAGCTCATCCACGATCCAATGGTTTACAGCGTTCAGACGCATCGGTGCACTATATGCGCGTTCACACGGTAGCAAAGCTCAATGTCTCTCTCTCCTCTCGCTGGCGATTCTCTCTCTCTTCTTCGATCTTCCATTTCTGGTCGTTTTAAGCCGCCAAACCACCACAGAAAGGTGCATCGCCTCCTCTGAAGCAAAACCCCAGCTGTTTTACACGTTTTCACTGCCAAATCTGGCCGGAAAAAGGCCGCGACAGAATCGGCCAACCAGAGCTTCAAGTCGATGACTCTCCTTCATCAACCATCAATGGCCGTCGAGACCACCACCATCAGAATCCTCGCCCTCAGATCTACCAGAATCTACTATTTGTTTGTTGGAATCTTGCCGAAAAATTTCGCCGCCTCCAACAGAGTTCATTTTATTTTCTACTTTTTCTTTACGCGAGTAAAATATTGATTTTTTTTAAAACAATTTGAAAAATACCAAAAATATCCTAACAGTTAGATCTAATAGTGTTTAAATCTGGGCCTTTGATTTTTTAGGATACAATAGGCTTTACCACACCACATTAAAACCCAAATCCATCTCAGCCTTTAAAATAATCTTCCCTTTGATCTCGTTGTGCCATGTCATCAGGTGTATCAAACACTCAGTACACCGCGACATACCAAATCATAGCTCAGCCCATCCAGACCGTCCGATCAACTTCCAGGTCAAGCCAATTACAGCCGCACGATCAGCTCATCCACGATCCAACGGTTTAGCAGGAGGAGGATTTCTGGTGATGGTAGGCGGTGCAGTTGTATATTTAAAATTTTGCACAATCTGTGATTACTTGCATAATCCGTGATTCCTTGTCTCCTGTCATTGGCTATAAATAGCCAATGAAACCAAGCCGACAGGGGGGAGAAAAAAAGAAAAGAAGAGTAATCTGAATCGAGAGCGTACTATTTGTGTTACTATTTGTCACTGTTCATTTTATTTTCTACTTTTTCTTTACGCGAGTAAAATATTGATTTTTTTTAAAACAATTTGAAAAATACCAAAAATATCCTAACAGTTAGATCTAATAGTGTTTAAATCTGGGCCTTTGATTTTTTAGGATACAATAGGCTTTACCACACCACATTAAAACCCAAATCCATCTCAGCCTTTAAAATAATCTTCCCTTTGATCCCGTTGTGCCACATCATCAGGTGTACCAAACACTCAGTACGCCGCGACATACCAGATCATAGCTCAGCCCATCCAGACCGTCCGATCAACTTCCAGGTCAAGCCAATTACAGCCGCACGATCAGCTCATCCACGATCCAACGGTTTAGCAGGAGGAGGATTTCTGGTGATGGTAGGCGGTGCAGTTGTATATTTAAAATTTTGCACAATCCGTGATTACTTGCACAATCCGTGATTCCTTGTCCCCTGTCATTGGCTATAAATAGCCAATGAAACCAAGCCGACAGGGGGGAGAAAAAAAGAAAAGAAGAGTAATCTGAATCGAGAGCGTACTATTTGTGTTACTATTTGTCACTGTTCATTTTATTTTCTACTTTTTCTTTACGCGAGTAAAATATTGATTTTTTTTAAAACAATTTGAAAAATACCAAAAATATCCTAACAGTTAGATCTAATAGTGTTTAAATCTGGGCCTTTGATTTTTTAGGATACAATAGGCTTTACCACACCACATTAAAACCCAAATCCATCTCAGCCTTTAAAATAATCTTCCTTTTGATCCCGTTGTGCCACGTCATCAGGTGTACCAAACACTCAGTACACCGCAACATACCAGATCATAGCTCATCCACGATCAGCTCATCCACGATCCAATGGTTTACAGCGTTCAGACGCATCGGTGCACTATATGCGCGTTCACACGGTAGCAAAGCTCAATGTCTCTCTCTCCTCTCGCTGGCGATTCTCTCTCTCTTCTTCGATCTTCCATTTCTGGTCGTTTTAAGCCGCCAAACCACCACAGAAAGGTGCATCGCCTCCTCTGAAGCAAAACCCCAGCTGTTTTACACGTTTTCACTGCCAAATCTGGCCGGAAAAAGGCCGCGACAGAATCGGCCAACCAGAGCTTCAAGTCGATGACTCTCCTTCATCAACCATCAATGGCCGTCGAGACCACCACCATCAGAATCCTCGCCCTCAGATCTACCAGAATCTACTATTTGTTTGTTGGAATCTTGCCGAAAAATTTCGCCGCCTCCAACAGTAGCCGCGCGTGAGCCATACGCGCCGCCAGTGACATTTTTGTAAATTTCTGATAAAAGGGTATTTCAGTCTTTTACCTATACAGTGGCCCTCAAGTAATTGTTTATGATTTTTTATGGTATTTTTGATATTTTTATATATAAATACTTGTAAATTTTTTGTATGTAAAAGAAAAACAAAAATAAATTTAAAATAAATAACGACGCGGGTCTAACACCCATTTTATCATGTCATTGTTCATAGGTCAAAACCCGATTCTCAAGAATGGATATACCCATTTCTCAACGATATTAAAATAATTTTTGTTTTATAAAATAAATATTATTTGTCGACACGTCTCTTTTATTTACAAAAAAGGACCGATGTCAAAAATTTAAATACCAAATATGAATTATGTCCATTATTATTTCTTTTGATAAATCAAATGTAACTCTCCTTTTTAGGGACAAATGTCGATATTTTAGACAAAGTCTCCTAGTTTTAGGGACTGATGTCATTTTTAACGTGTCTCCTATTTTTAGGGACCGGCGTTAACCATCTTAAAAAACTAGCAAATAAGCTCAAAATATAATAGCATTTGTTTCAAATAAAAAACACACAAATAAGGGTAACCTTTCTCTAAAAGGATGTTTTAAGGGTGGTGTCTACCTTCCCTTAATCATAACTAACCTAGTACCTGAATCTCTAGGACTAGTGTCTAATTTTGGATTTCTAGTTCCCTCAAATTACTAGATGGCGACTCCAATAAAATCTTTATTTCCCCTAATCAAGAAAAAAACAACTATTCTTTTTGTTAAACAAACAACAAAAAAGAGTGGAGCCGTCGCCCGACGTCGGATAGCGACAGAATGACGACTCCACTGGGGAAACAGGGTTAAACCAACTGCTTGTGTTTGCTTTTCATATGCTTTGTCTTATTGCTATTTATTTTATTTGTATTATTTATTATTGTAATTCTTTTCAATTTTTCATATTGCCACATGCATGCATGATATTTATTTGTGTATTCACACACTTCACGGTGAACCTATAAAAGCTTTGGACCCGAGCTCGTCCTTTTTAAGATTAGAAAAGAAAGATTCAAGTGACAAGTGTGACTTATGTCCACTAATGCTCATTTGGACTTTCACTTGGATCGTAACTCATCCTATGCAATGGGTATTATGGAATTTTTTCCCATACTCATGTTGCATAAGGTTAAGAGGCCGATTACTTCACGAGTAATTTGGACAATCTAAGAACCAAATAATTTCTTTAAGGATAGAATAAACTGAGCCAAACCTTATGAGTTAAATCCTATCAAGTAGGACATACCCTTTAAGACACAAACAAATATCAATACATTAACATACATTTTTATATACATTCCATATTCTTATTATATCTCCACCGATCCTTATAGGAAGTGTGAGATGGAAAAAACCAATACTACTGAGGAAATTTTTACTAGATCAGATTTATGGCATCAAATATCTTCCCTAAATCGGTCCAAGTTCCTGTAGGTTTGGAGTCCTTAGTGAGAACTTTCTTAAGAGAATCTGATTTGGTCTGTTCCTCATAATAAGTTAAAGGAAAACCTGAAACAAATAACAAGCATGCATCATCCATATGACATTTTGCATCCATTTGTGCATTTCATTCATTTCACTTGCATTTATTTAGGTTGAAATATAGGTCCCCTAAAAGACCATAAAATTCATTACACTCGACTATGAAGAAAGATAATGGAGAACGAAGAAAGAGCACATCTAGAGGCTCACTATCAAAGGGAGTTGGAGAGCATGAAAAATGATATCGCATGACTTACAAGTCTACTCGAGCAGACCCTGGTATCCAAGTCTGGAGAGGATACCTCTACTTAGTTAGCAGTTGTAACTCCATTTATATCTACGCCAGTAGCTCCTTTTGTATTCACTTCTTAAAATTTAGGGGCAAATCCTTCTTTATTTGAACAGCTATTCATTACCAATGTTCCACCAGTACAAGTGCCGATTGTAAACTTGACAACTGATGGCTCACATAGGATGAGATACTCTAAACATGTTGATTATGATAAATTGACTGCTTTAGAAGAAAGATTGAGGGCAGTCGAAGGGGCAGACTTATATGATCCCGTTCATGCTGCAAAGATGTGTTTAGTCCTAAATGTAGCTGTACCCAAAGAATTTAGGGTACCAGAATTTATCAAGTATACGGGAACTGAATGCCCAGTCACTCATCTTAAATCTTATTGTAATAAGATGGCAGAAGTGGTGAATGATGAGAAACTTCTCATCCATTTCTTTTAAGACAGTCTTTCTGGATCAGCGTTAAGCTGGTATACAAGGCTAGATAATACAAAGATCAAAAAGTGGAAAGATTTGGTCAAAACTTTTGTGGAGCAGTATAAATTCAACATGGAGGTAGCCCTAGACAGGTCAAGCTTGTTAGTCATGGAGAAGGGAAACAAAGAGACTGTAAGAGAATACACTTTGAGATAGCGTGAAAAAGCATCTCATGTGCAACCCTCTTTGTTAGAAAAAGAAATGGTCACTCTGTTTTCCAACATTTTTAAATCTCCTTACTTTGAACACCTAGTGGGTAGTTCAGCTCAGCATTTCTATGATGCTATAACTATTGCTGAGAAGATAGAACAAGCAATAAGAATTGGGAGAATGTTAGAGCCTATTGAGAAGAAAGGCTTTACTAGGAAAAAGAAGGATTCCGAGGTGAACAATGTGGAAGGAGGGTACAAGGGTAAGAAAAAAAATTACCATCACTATAACTTCCAAATACCTACCCAACAAGTTGCAAGTGTAAACTTCACTAAACCTTTCCCTACCAACCAACAAAACCAACCAAATGACCAACAAAGTAACTAGATTGTTAATCCTCCAAGAAAGAATTTTCAAAGAACCCAAGAATGATTGCCACCATTACCACTTCACTTGGGAGAAATGTACTCGAAGTTGTTGAGTATTGGGCAAGTGGCCCCTGTTCCCTTAACCACACTACAACCTCCATACCCAAATTGGTATAAGCCTGATATGACATGTGAGTATCATACTGGCATTGCTGGGTATAACATTGAAAGCTGTAACGCATTTAAAAACAAGCTTCTGCAATTAATAAAAGCTGGATGGATAACTTTTGATGATGCACTAAATGTGAATTCCAACCCTTTACCCAATCATGCTACAAGTAGTGGAGGGGTGAATGTTGTAGGAGTAAAGGGTAAGAAGGAAAGAGCTTTGAAGGTTTCTATGGAAAAACTGTATGGTATGATGGTATAGTTTGGATATTTATCTGATTTTGAACTAGTAATGAATGGAAATAATTATTGTAATTTTCATGGCGAGGTGGGACATCATATTGATGATTGCGAAGAATTTCACCAAGAAGTGAAAAGGATGTTGATTTTCGGCATGATACGGATAGAAAGTGAAGAAGAAAGCAGTGAAGTTGGGATGATAGGCCATCAGGAGAAAAAAAAAAAGAGGTTTGTAGACTCTAACCAACTGTGGGTGGTCCACAAAAACTAATCCTAACCAAGCCTGTATGCACCAATAATGGAAGTTATGGCACAATGCCTTACAATTATAGGTATGCTTTCAACATTAAAAATCCTACTCCTATCTTCCATACTGAAATCGATGGTTTAACTCAAAGTGGTCGATGTTTTACACCAGAAGAATTAGAGAGGTAGAGGAAAGCTAAAGAAAAAGAAACAGTTGATGCTTTTAAAGATATGGAAGTGAACAAACCTATAAGTGAAGAAGAGTCTAATGAATTTCTGAAGTTGATGAAGCATAGTGAGTATAGTGTGATAGATCAGTTGAAGAAAACTCCTGCTAGAATCTCTTTAATGTCACTTATCTTGAGTTCTGAGTTACACCGTAAAGCATTGCAAAAGGTGTTGAATGAAGCATATGTGCCACAGGATATTACTCAGGATACAATGGAACATTTGGTAGGAAGAATTCAAGCCTCCAATTACTTATACTTCACTGAAGATGAGCTAGACCCGGAAGGGACTAGGCATAACAAACCCTTGTATATCACCGTGAAATATAAGGACTGTCTGATCGGCAAAGTGCTTGTGGATAATGGTTCAGCTTTGAATGTGCAACCAAGGCATATGCTAGATGAGATGCCAATTGATGCTACTCATATGAGGCCAAGTACTATGACAGCTAGAGCATATGATGGTTCCCCTAGACAGGTGATAGGAACCATTGACATTGAATTGTTTGTAGGGCCTCAGATGTTTTTGATAACCCTACAAGTGATGGATATCCATCCTTCGTATAACATGTTATTAGGAAAGCGATGGATACACACTTCTGGGGTTGTGACATCATCTCTACACCAATGTCTGAAGTACATTATCAATGGTACTCTAGTGAAAGTTAAGGTAGAAGAAGCCTTGTCCATGATAAGGAATATGGCGGTCCCTTATATTGAAGCAGAAGATTGCAAAGATGGAAATCTTCATGCCTTCGAGATTGTGAACACCGAATGGGTACCAGAGAATACGGTGTTGAGAAGACCAGTTATTTCTGATACTGCTAGAATGATAACTAAATGCTTTTTAAAACATGGGCTACCATTCCAGAATGATCTAATTGCTGGAAATCTTAAAAGAGTCAACATGATGAAAATTAAGGCCGCTGATCAGAGGTTTGGGCTTGGCTTTAAGCCTAAAAAAGATGATCACAAGAGAGCTGCTAGGATAAAGCCAGAAATAAGGTTGGTCAGAATAGAAGGAAGAAAGCCAGAGGAAGAAGACATTGTAATCCCACATATCCATGTTTCTTTTCCAAAGTCAGCATATGTGATGAAACCTGAAAACATGATAGAAATCTTGGGACATAAACTTGTTGTCATGAATATCAATAATGTAGAGGAAGGTGAAGGGAAAGGCTGGAATTGTGATGATGAGCAAAAAACAACAAAAGAAGATGAATTGTTACCTCAGTTAACTGTCCATGCTCTAGAAGAGGCTTCAACCAGCGCCTTTGTGCGAAAGCTTTTAGTTGAAGAAGTATTCCAGAATTGGGAGACTGAAGAAGCCCCAGTTGTTTTCAAGAAGTAATGATTAAGCGTCTACTTATATTTGCTTTTATATGCTCTGTGTGCTTTGCATTGTAGTTTACTTTGTGTTTTTATACCTAGTTGGAAATCTTGGCTCAAGATGACAACATAAGGTCTTTTCATAATTGTTGAGCCAACTTTTAAAATATTATTGAGATTAAGCATTTTCATCAGCATTTGTTATCTTCCTTTTGTTTTGTTCGCCTACAAGATATGCATTCATACTAAAAACACCTTCCGCTTTCAGGAATTCTGAAAGTGAATCCTCCATAAATCCACAAACATATTGCATTGAAAAGGAATGGCCAAACTTTGATAAGGATGAGATTGCAATGGATGAAGAGGAATGGAAGGAAGAGTTTGCTAGACGGGTAGAACAGTCGGAGCATGCTCGAAAACCTGCAAAGGAAGAATTAGAGGTGATAAATGTAGACACTGAGCAAGATAAAAGAGAGCTAAAGATTGGAACTCTAATTACTACAGAAGAAAGATGCAGTTTAACCTCACTACTCCAAGAGTATATCAATGTGTTTGCCTGGTCTTATACAGATATGCCTGGTTTAGACATTGATATTGTAATACACAGATTGCCTTTGATAGAAGGATGTAAACCTGTTAAGTAGAAATTAAGAAGAACTCGCGCCGGATATTGTGCTCAAGGTCAAGGCAGAGATAGAAAAGTAGTGGGATGCCGGTTTTCTAGAAGTTATTAAATATCCTCAATAGGTATCTAATATAGTGGTAGTACCAAAAAAGAATGACAAAATCAGAGTATGTGTAGATTTCAGGGATCTAAACAAAGCTAGTCCAAAAGATGATTTTCCTTTGCCTCACATAAACGTCCTGGTAGACAATGCAGCTAGGAGTTCAACTTACTCCTTCATGGATGGATTCTCCGGTTATAACCAGATTAAAATGGTTGAAGAAGATAAAGAGAAGACCACTTTTGTCACACTAAGGGGAACATTTTGCTATAAAATGATGCCATTCGGGTTAAAGAATGCTGGAGCCACATATCAAAGGGCAATGGTGACACTTTTCCATGATATGATACATAAAGAAATTGAAGTGTATGTGGATGATATGATTGCCAAGTCTAAAAATGAAGAAGATCATGTTCAGGTTCTAAGAAAATTATTTGAAAGACTAAGGAAGTATCAGTTGAAGCTGAATCCTTCAAAATGCTTGTTTGGGGTGAAGTTTGGAAAGTTGCTTGGATTTGTGATAAGCAATAAAGGAATAGAGGTCGATCTTGATAAAGTGAAAGCAATTCAGGTTATGACAGTTCCTAAGACCGAGAAAAAAGTAAGAGGCTTCTTAGGACATTTGAATTACATCGCTCGATTCATATCTCAGTTAACAGCAACATGTGAGCCAATTTTTAGATTACTTTGAAAAAAGAACCTTGGTACATGGGACAAATATTGTCAAGAGGCTTTTGATAAAATAAAGCAATATTTATAGAATCTACCTTTGCTAGTGCCACCTGTGCTTAGAAGACCTTTGATCTTGTATTTGACAATTACTGAGGTAGCAATGGGTTGTGTGTTGGGACAACATGATGAGTCTGGAAGAAAGGAGCAAGCTATCTATTATCTGAGTAAGAAGTTTACCGATTGTGAATCTAGATATACTATAATTGAGAAGCTATGTTGTGCTCTTGTATGGAGTACGAAGCGTCTTCGACAATATATGTTGTATTATACCACCTGGTTGATCTAAAAAATGAATCCTCTTAAATACATCTTTGAGAAACCCTACTTGTCAAGCCGAATAGCAAGATGGCAAGTAATGTTGGCTGAGTATAACATTGTATACAAGACAAAAAAATATGTAAAAGGAAGTGTAATTGCTGATCATCTAGCAGATAATGTTATCAAAGATTAAGAGCCTTTGAAATTTGACTTCTCGGATGAGGATGTGTTGATAGTAGAAGAAGACAAAGAGAAGAATGATTGGTGGATCATGTATTTTGATGGGGCAGTGAATGTTTCTGGTAATGGAGTAGAGGCTGTGATAATCTCACCTAACAAGAAGCAATATCCCATCTCATTCAAACTACAATTTGAATGCACTAACAATACTGCTGAATATGAGGCTTGTATCCTTGGATTAGAAGCTGCTTTGGAGATTAAAATAAAGAAGCTTGATGTCTATGGGGATTCAATGTTAATAATCTGTCAAGTGAAAGGCGAATGGCAGACCAAGAAAGAAAAACAGATACCATATCAATAATATCTCTCGAAACTGACTGAGGGCTTTAATGAGATAGATTTTACCCATATGGGAAGAGACAAAAACCAGTTTGCTGATGCTTTGGCAACCTTAGCTTCTATGGCCAAAACTGATTATGGAATCAGGGTACAACCAATCTGCATTAAGATTAAAAATTTTTCAACTCATTGTTGTTCAATTGAAAGAGAAATAGATGGGAACCCATGGTTTTATGACATCAAACAGTTTATCTAATATCAAGAGTATCCCTTGGGGGCATCTAAAGCAGATATGAAGACCTTGAGAAGGTTAGCTCTGGAATTTTACCTAGATGGAGAAATTCTATATAAAAGGTCATTCAATGGAACTTTACTAAAATGTCTAGATGAAATCGAAGCTAAGGTAGCATTGCAAGAAATTCATGAAGGAATTTGTGCAACTCATGCAAGTGGGCATATGATGGCTAGACAATTACAACGATTTGGGTACTTCTGGATGACTATAGAGAAAGATTGCATCGATTATGTCAGGAAATGTCATAAATGTCAAATATATAGTGATAAGATAAATGCACCTCCAGCTCCTCTATTTAATATGACATCACCATGGTCATTTGCAATGTGGAGAATAGATGTGATTGGGCCAATCAACCCAAAGGTCAGCAATAAGCATCAATTTATCTTAGTAGCCATTGATTACTTCACAAAGTGGGTGGAGGCCAGCTCTTATGCCTATGTAACTCAAAAGGTGGTCAAGAGTTTCATTGAGAAAGATTTGATCTGCCGGTACGGTTCACCTGAGAAGATAGTGACCGACAATGCCCAGAATTTTAATGGAAAAATGATCATAGAATTATACGTGAAGTGGAAAATTAAACATTCAAACTCATCTCCCTACAGACCAAAGATGAATGGTGTTGTCGAAGCTACAAACAAGAATATCAATAAGATTATCCAGAAGATGGTAGTCACTTACAAGGATTGGCATGAGATGCTTCCCTTTGCTCTACATGCATATCGCACAATAGTAAGAACATCTACTAGAGCTACACCTTACTCACTAGTATTTGGGATGGAGGAGGTGATGTCTTTGGAAGTAGAAATTCCATCTTTGAGAGTACTAATAGAATTTGAACTAGAAGAAGTTGAATGGGCTAAAGTGAGATATGAGCAGCTAAACATGATAAGTGAGAAGAGGTTGGCTGTAATTTGTCATCACCAGCTATACCAAAGAAGGATGGTCAAAGCATATGACCGGAAAGTCCGACCAAGAGAATTCAAAGAAGGGGATCTTGCACTCAAAAAAATCTTACCACTACCAAGTGAAGACCGAAACAAGTGGGCACCAAACTATGAAGGCCCATATGTAGTGAAGAAAGCATTCTCCGGAGGGGCTCTATTGTTAACTAGGATGGATGGAGATGATTTACCTAGGCCTGTGAACTCTGATTCTGTGAAAAAGTATTATGCATGATGTGTTTCATCCAATCAAAATCAATTAAATAAAGTTTTGGCCAGGAAATTCTCTTTGCATATACCTCACCAAAAAGCCCATGCATGATCTCAATGGCTCAACAATTTGATTTGTCAATTTTTTTTTACAAGAGAACCCATTCTTCTTAAATGAGGTTTTAAAAGAATTGATTTTATTTATGATTTCAATGAAATAAATCAATGATTTGTTTAGGGTAATGTTCAAAGCAATTCCCTTGAAAGAGATGACCATACAAGTCAAAAACATGCAATTGGAACAACTATCACTCAAATTCTGTCTTGGACCTACATTTTATTAGCATGAATAATGGTTGGTAGTATATTAGCTTGTCATGGATTCGCAAAACATGGTATCTTATAAATCCAAAGCATTAGGCTGGATGTGGACAAAGTTTATTGGTTTTAACTGATCTTACTTGAAATGAGGTAAGGCCATCTTTGATATTCCTTTCACTTTCTTTTAAAATTATCCTTTGTAGTCCCAATTTGAGCCGAGTCTATTTAAAGCTTTTTCTTTCATAAGAACCTTAACTAAGATCACACCCTACGTTGGGGGTAAAAAGAAAGAAATGATAATGGAAATCATCTTGAAGACATGTAAGCTTATGAAGTTTGACAACAAGGAATTCAACAAAAAAAATTCTAAATAATTAAGAGAATTCCCAACAAATAGAAAAACAATTCCTAATTTGGAATATTTAGTATCATTTTGTTGTCAAGATAGAAAAAGAAAAGACGAAGATAAGATAACAGTGATCTATAGTTTTTAAACCCTTAAACACTTTTTTTGAGCTTATGAAATCCTATTTCTTTTAGAGCCTTGAGCCATAAAATACATTACGTGCCTTTAAAGTCCTTTCTAATGAAGAAAGCAACTTGGATCAATAAACAGCGTTCTCAAAATATAAGAGACTTTTTCATAAAGAGTCACGACGTAGCAAATAATTACTCATTATTATTCATGCTGTTAAAAGGAGTGTTTCTAAAAATAAAAGGCAATTATTCCTTTTCTCTTAAAACACATTCAAGCAATCGTTTGAACACTTTGAAAACCAAAGCAGAAGGTCATCTCATCACTTACCTTCATCTAAGATTACTTTTACTAAGAGATTTAATACAAATCCCTAGAGTTGCTTGAACATTATTGTAAACAGACATTGAGAGTTTCAGTTTTCAAAAACAAAAGAGATCTTTTGAAAAATCATTTTTGAAAAACAAGTTTTCTTTGTAAAAAAATGAATATATGACACACCAGGAGGCAGTGTTAGAAAATCAGAGATTCTAACGACAACAAGAGCAAAGGAGGAAATGAAAAGAGACAGTTAATTCTTTCAGGGGCAGAGAAGCTGTCACCAGATTCCTAATGGCATAAAGAAATTTGCTTCCCTAGTGGGAGATACACATGATAAAACTGTAAACTTCTTCCAGTATGTGATTGAAATAGCATGATTATGCAGTATCTATGAAATGAGATTGTTGCCTCTCATAATATGATCAGTTAGACAATAGGATAACTGATATATCTTCAGATATGAAAATCCCAGATGAAGTGGGACAATCCTCATATATTGACCATGTGAATTGGTTAAAGAATCCTCAACAATGGGAATGTTACCAACAACACAATGT
>NW_011499976.1:43897-45016 GCF_000495115.2 Populus euphratica
CCACTGTCATGGGCAATAAATAGCCAATGAAACCAAACCGAAAAGGGGGAGAAAAAAAGAAAAGAAGAGTAATCTGAATCGAGCGCTTACTATTTATGTTACTATTTGCCACTGTTCATTTTATTTTCTATTTTTTATTCACGCGAGTAAGATATTGATTTAAAAAAGAAAACAATTTGAAAAATACCAAAAATATCCTAACTGTTAGATCTAATAATGTTTAAATCTAGGCCTTTGATTTTTTAGGATACAATAGGCTTTACCACATCGGATACAATAGGCTTTACCACACCAGATTAAAACCCAAATCCATCTCAGCCTTTAAAATAATCTTCCATTTGATCCTATTGCGCCACGTCATCAGGTGTACCAAACACTTGGTACACCGCGACACACCAGATCATAGCTCAGCCCATCCAGACTGTCCTGTCAACTTCCAGATCAAGCCAATCACAGCCGCACGATCAGCTCATCCACGATCCAACGGTTTACAGCGTTCAGACGCACCGGTGCATCATATGCGCGTTCACACCATAGCAAAGTTCAGAGTCTCTCTCTCCTCTCGCTAACAATTCTCTCTCTCTCCTTCGATCTTCCGTTTCCGGCCGTTTTAAGCCGCCAAACCACCACAGAAAGGTGCATCGCCTCCTCTGAAGCAAAACCCTGGCTGTTTTACATGTTTTCACCGTCGAATCTGGCCGGAAAAAGGCTGCGACAAAATCAGCCAACCACAGCTTCAAGTCGACGATTCTCCCTCATCAGCCATCAATAGGCGTCGAGACCAACACCATCAGAATCCTCGCCCTCAGATCTACAGCTTCAAGTAGCCGCACGTGAGCCATATGTGCCGCCAGTAGCATTTTCGTAAATTTTTGATAAATCTGAGGGTATTTCAGTCTTTTACCTATACAGTAGCACTCAGGTAATTTTTTATGATTTTTTATGGTATTTTTGATATTTTTATATAAAAATACTTGTAAATTTTTTTCATGTAAAAAACAAAAATAAACAAAAATAAATTTAAAATAAATAACGACGCGGGTTCAACACCCATTTTATCATGTCACTGTTCATGGGTCAAAACCTGATTCTCAAGAATGGATATACCCATTTCTCAAG
>NW_011499976.1:45077-110422 GCF_000495115.2 Populus euphratica
GATATCAAAATAATTTTTGTTTTATAAAATAAATATTATTTGTCGACACGTCTTCTTTATTTACAAAAAAAGACCAATGTCAAAAATTTAAATACCAAATATGGATTATGTCCATTATTATTTCTTTTAGTAAATCAGATGTAACTCTCCTTTTTAGGGACAAACGTCGATACTTTAGACAAAATCTCCTAGTTTTAGGGACTGATATCATTTTTAACGTGTCATCTATTTTTAGGGACCAACGTTAACCATCTTAAAAAATTTGCAAATAAGCTCAAAATATAATAGCATTTGAATCAAATAAAAAACACACAAGTAAGGGTAACCTTTCTCTGAAAGGATGTTTTAAGGGTGGTGTCTACCTTCCCTTAATCATAACTAACCTTGTACCTGAATCTTTGGGACCGAGATTCAGGTACCAGTGTCTAATTTTGGATTGCTAGTTCCCTCAAATTACTAGATGGCGACTCGAATAAAATCTTTATTTCCCCTAATCAAGAAAAAAAAACAATTATTCTTTTTGTTAAACAAAAAAAAAAAAAAGTAGAGTCGTCGCCCGACATCATGTAGCGACAGGATGTATTAGGATAAATCATAAAATTTTGATTTGAAGGGTTTAAGCGTCGCCACATACTACTATGATTATTAAGAAACATGATAATTTGTAAAAGTCTAGGTAAATGCATTAGTTGTGTATGGAAAAAACACATCACCCCTAGTGCATTTTATCTATGTTAAGCTACATTATTGATTAATTATTTTTTTCTAAGTTATGTTTCTATTTTTTAGTTTGTGTAAAATCCTTCTTAATAAAGAGATCCCTATTTTATCAGACTAAAACTTAACCATTATAAAACCAAAAAATTAATGATGTTTTTGAAATTTTAATCAAATCTTAATGGATAATCACAAACTTGTCATGATACTGACTAACAATTTTTTTTTTGAAGTATGATAAAAATATAATTTTTATTTTTTTATAAATATACATGAAATTTTTTAGAAATTAATTGTTTGTACACAAATAAAAAATAAATTATATTTTTTTTAAATAAGGAGTTTTTGTTAATTTTCTTTGAAATTTTAAAGAAAAACATATATATTTAATATTGGATCAGTATTTTACAGTGTAAGTTTACAATCCAAATATTATATGAAAAGATTGAAAAACATGGGAGGGACCCATAAATAATTCTAAAATGGTACCTGAAGTTTTTCTATATTTTTGGAAATAATTTGAGATTTGTTTACCAAAACCAAAAAAAAAAAAAAAGAAACACCACTGAAAAACTAGCAAGGTATGTTTGTCAAACACACATTTAACAAAAATTTAGAAGCTTAGAAATTGTTTTAAGTTCATATTTGACAAGTGCGTCTTAAGGACAAGAAAATGCATTTTTTATATAAAAAATAGACATGTCAAACATATTTTTAACTTCGAAAAGGGCTTAGCCCAACCATGTGGGATGAACTTTTTGGCTCAAAACCCAAACCCTAAAACATAATCTAGAAATACAAACAAAAAATGAAAATCAAACAATGTTTTTGTTTGAAATTGATTAAGAACACATTGGAAGAATCCAGAAACATGGATTCAAATTAATACTAGTTTACATTAATTTTAAGGCACATAAATATATAAATCATCTTTCAAGCATGAAATTGAGTTTGAATTATTACAACAAACAACCAATCAATTATTTAATTTAATTTTTTAAAATATACAAATGAAGAACCAATTATCAAATGCTAAGATTTTGGTGATTTTAAGCCATTAAAATCTTAGATTAGTGATCAACAAGCTTATACGTATATGTAAGAATTAACAATCAATCAAAATAACTTAGAAAACATAAACCTAAAGCAATCATCAATAGAAGAACATAAACCCAGAAACATAGAAAATTCAATTATTTTATTTTATTTTAAAAAAAAAAGCACAAAGACCTGAAAAAAATAATCTAGAACTTGTTATCATAACTCAAGCATGCTTAAAATAATTTGCTTGAACCATCAAAACAATAAGAAATAAAAAATCAAGAGCAAAACAATAAGCAAACCCAAACATTGATAACAAGCAAAAACTGTATAACTCTATATATAAATGTTATTCCATTAATTACTTTCAATGTTCTTAAGCTTAAACCTTAAGCTTACAACTTATAGAAACCTAACAAACTGCCTTGAGATAGACTAAACCACAACGACATCAACACTTGACATATCTTGTCATGATTTTAAAATTAATTAATTAAACATTTAAGCATTCAAAACAACATTGTATATTATTATATATCATTCCATTATCACATTCTAAAAATCAAACAAGGCAAATAAATAAGACTTGAGCATACACAAACTATTTTCAAAGAATACTTAAACATTTTAAAACAAGTATTCATGACTTTTAAACTAGAAAAAATATCATGTGATGCCTAATAAATATTTTGAGCAACAATTTAAAAGAAAAAATAGAGGGGTTGTATTCATTGAGATCCACCCTTTCATGAAAGTTTGATATATACCTTGACTAACAAATGTTCCTCTTTTGTTTGGAATTTCTTGCCTCTTTTTCAAGTTTTAGATCCTTGGTATTTCTGCTTCCAATTAGAAATTCACAAGTTCTACATTCTACCTTTTTCTTTTCATTTTATAACATTTTTATCAAGAGATTTTAATAGTTTAATTTTATCTAAGCTTTCTCTCTTTTTTTTTCTTTATAATTTCTCCCGTTCGTTCCTGTGATCTTTTTTTGTGCTCAAAACCAAATAACTTATATAGACAAATTCAAACAAAAAATGACAAAACCATCATGTTCATTCTTATTCTCCACTCAAAAACCTTCATTTTTGAAAATAGAGGGTCCCTAGCTTCTTTTTATCCTCTTATAAACAAAAATCACATATGAGAAAACAACTTTAGAGTCTTTCTGTTATGACAAAATTTTCTTCGTTTATGAATGATTGGGTTGGGTAGTTTTTCAAGATCATTGTGGAGATTAAGACATAAATGATTTATTTAAAGATCCGAATCTTGTAGAGGGTATATATATATATACACCATGAGGATCAAATCACTTTTGATTTGATGTTCTATAACTCCATATTTATTGATTGAAAGGTAATCTCTCGATTAGCTTAAATATATTAATGCAAAGGTGGTTAATCAAAGACAAGATATCGAGTTTATTGAACCAAACGAGGTACACATGTTTGATAAAGATAGTTGGTCTTTGTAGAGGAGAAGTTTTTTTAGTCAAGTGGTTGTAGTTGGAGTCTCTGTAGTAGTCAGAAATGTCACGTTCTCTGTAGTAGTCAGAAATGTCACGTTCATTCATCTGAATGTGGCAGCTCATTCAGCTTTCTCGACTGAAGAAGGCGGTAAATAGGGTCTGAACAACATGCTACTCCTTTTTTTTTTTTCCATTTAAATTGCTTAACATGTTGTTTTGTTTAAATCCTAGAAATTAAGGTTTTCTAATTAGGATTTTAAAAACTTTAATTTGGTCCCTGTTAATTCAATTTTGACATATGTACCATCAGTTGACCTTGAAACTTTTTAATTTTTGCAATCATACCTTGGAAATATTGATTTAACTCCTTTGATTTGAGCTTTTTAAAAAAAAAAAAATTGGACCTTGGCTTTCATATTATGCAATTTGACCCCCATCAACCATCAAACTTTCAGTTTCTTTCAAATTGAACCCAGATTTTAATTGATTTTAGTTCCCGAACTTACACATTTATTGCATTTTGGTTCTTGATTTTGAAATTCTTTAATTTAGCTCTTAATTGACCTCTAAACTTTGATTTTCTTGCAATTTCACCTTTAATTTCATCTGATTAAGTTGTAAAAATGAAATTTAGTCATCCAAATCCTAATCTTCTCAATTAATCCCAAATTAATCTTCCAAACTTAATTTTCATAATTAATTTTTTAATAAATTTAATTTGACCCATTAAAAATTCAATTCAGTCCTTGCACTTAATTTTTTTTTTAATTTTGTCCTAAATTAATTTTTAAACCTAATTAAATCATTAATTAGACCTATGATTAAATTAAATCAACCTATTAAAAATATAATCAAGTCCCCAAACCTTATTTTTATACAAATTCATCCAATATTCAGTTAAGCTAACCTTGAATTTGTATTGTCTTTCATATTTAGGTCCTTTAAGGGTGCAAATGAGTTTTCAATATTATAAAAAATCTAGCTTAATCATTCCATATCTCATGTAAGCATTTAGATCCCTCTTTAGTTTGTTCTTGTTCACTTAGTTGCTTGTCCTTCTGTAATTTTTTTTAATAAAAAATGATAATTTTTAAGAACTCAAAATTAGGTTATGATACTAGCAATGTTAAGCGCAAGGTGTAAAAGAAGAAAAGAAGTAGATTCTTTGAAATATTGCTTCTTTGACTGTTTTTCAGTTATTTCTTTGTTTAACTCTCTTTTTTCAATCCTATATAAATAGAAGAAAAGGTGGCATGGGTTTTGAAAGCTTGATTTTCAAGCTTAATTATTCGATGCTTGGATGTTCTGGCTTTTTTTTTTATAGTTTTCTGAATTAGTTTTTAATCCTTAAAACCATCATAAAGAATTTTTGCTACTTTTTTTAAAGGATTGGTTTGCAAAAGAGATATTTTGTGCTGAATTTAAGGTTAATTTAGAAGAAAGTTGAAGATAAGTCTATATTAATTAGGGATGTTAATTGATGACAATTTAAGTAGTTCTTTAACCATACTAAAACACCTTTCTATGATGGAGCTACTTTGGAGCTATGAGCACTATTTTGCTTTGGTGGCTCTATTTTGAAATTTAATATATTTTTACCAATATTCTTTCTATTTTTATCTACCAATAAATGAATCAACAAGCTTTTGATTCATTTTTCAATATATTGTGGGCCATCTTAAAGCCATGCAACAATTAAAAGAGATTTTGGTAGGTGGACAGAGGTTGCATGACACACGAGATTTTATATTTGACAATATAAGGTCTAACATTAGGAATATTAGCATGAAAATTTTATTTTTATTATCCTATTGTATTTATTTATCTAATTTTGAATAGTTTTTTAAAATTTAGGCTTTTTCTGACCCATTAGACATTGTTTAGGAATTTATTTCATTATTGAACTCATATTTATAAATTACTAGTTTAAGTTCATTAGCTTGTAAACTAAAAAAGGTCCATTAGTGTTAATTAGATAAAACTATATTATGTTGTTTTGAGCTACAAATTTAAGCAACAAGTTGAAGAATAAACATTAGTTTTACTTTTATTTATTTGTAGCAAAACAACCTTTTTTTTACAGAGATAAAAATTATACACTAACTTATCAAATATTATTTAGTTTTATGTCATTATTCACATACTTAGAGTTCTTAGATAAAAAGATTATATTTGGGTCCAAGTATTTTTTCAATACCTATAGTTCTTAGGTACATGGTTACTTCTAGGTCAGGGTTCTATCAAACCTGATTTTCAACTTTCCAGGTTGTTATATACTTTATTATGTTCAAAAGGTTCACATCAATCAAAATCCTAAATCAATGATCAATAAAATCTCTCACTTTTATGAATTACCATCAAATTTATAGATGAGTCTTCTATTTTTAAGGATTAACATATTTTCTTTGAAATGAAATAAAATAAATTATAAAATAAATTTAGAAAATAATTCAAACAATTAATGGCATGTAATTTAGAAGAAAATACATAGAAAAAATATATTTTCTTTTGAAAGAATGTGATAAGAGTGATGTCTATGTTCCCTTAAATATAACTAACCTTTACCTAAATCTATGAAATCATTGTTTATTTTAGGTGGCAACTTTATTTTTACAATACTTTCTTTTTTTTCTTGAGAGACATCCTTTTGTCATGGTGTGAAAAAGTTTATATTTGTGTGTTATTTGGCCTTTAAGTTTTAATATTTTATATTATGGTCCTAAACTTTATATTTTTATATGTTATTTTTTAGTGTTGAGAAATGAAAAGGAAAGCCATAAAAAATTAGATGGAGAGAAAAATAGGTTGTTCATGCACATTTTAGTCACAAAACACTAATTATGGTGTAATTAGGTTTGTAATATGGAGATGGTTTGAAGTTCTTACCTTGCAAGAAAAAAATAGATATGGGATCAATTTTTTATTTTTATTTTTTTTACATATATTGGAGAGTTTATGTGTGTGTATGTGTTTGTTAAAAATATATTTTATGAGTTTCATAGGATGTGTTTTTAGGTGTTTATAGGTTAAGATAAATTAAAAAGGGGTTTTTAGAGTTCAAAAGCTTGAATCCTAATTTTTTAGCCATTAGAGGTGGCTAGAATTCAATCAAGCAGACATTGTATTATCTTTTTTTTAAAAAAAAAAGGTTGGACCACATGTTATTTTTCCTTTAAAGAAGAAAAGAAAGCCATGTTTGGGCTAGGAGCATGAGCCCTTCCTTAGAGGCCTAGACACGATCACCTTGTTTGTCATGCTGCATCACATTTTTTAGAACAAAAATTTCTTTAAAATAATTTATTAAAATTATATTTAAACAATGATCTAATTATGCCAAGGTTGTTAAAATTATAATATGACTCGTAAAATCATATTATTTTAGGAGTTAATATATGCTTAATGTGTAAAATCTCAGAAATTAATAAAATTGGGTTAAAATCAAGTGAAATTGATAAAATTGAATGAATTTGAAAAAAATCACAATTTCAGTATCGGTTTTACGATTTTAGCAAAAACATATACTGCATTGTAATAGTGTACTACATGTTTCCTCCAAACTAATAGCGGCATGCCAGTTGTCACTCATCCATGTTTTACCCTAAATTCCTTATCTCTGAAGAGAAAATGTTTGAGATCAATGACTCACGTCTCACGACTTCCTCTTATCAACAATTGCAGCGGCAATGGCAGTGATCTTGCTTTTTTCTCTAGGCCAACCGTTTTCTTTTCAGGCTTTAGAATTCAATCTTTAACTTTTTATCAATAGCTTTCTGCCTCTTTCTCTTTATTTCCATCATTAACGACATCCTTTTCACTTTTCATTTTTCATCAACAGCGGTAATGATCTCCTTTTTCCCCTAGCATCACCAGTTTTCTCTTTAGATTTTAGAGTTTAGTCTTCGGCTCGCCAACTTCCTCTTCGGTCTTCATCATAAGAAGTTCTATTTATAATGTCATATTCTCCAATCCTCTGTATTTTTCTGGTCCTGATTGCTCATGATTTTGAATAAAAATTATTCCCTTTATAATGTTTTTCTTGATGGAATAAGTAGTATGATGATTTTGAAGTGATTGAGTAATGAATATGCAATAGAAAGTTTGAAGTGATATGTAGATTTGGTAACGACTTTTTGTTCAAAAATTTATGCTCTCTACCTATTTTCTCTCTTGTTTGTTTTGTTGATAGAAAATTCAATAAAAAAATATTTAATTATTCATAATATTTTGTTAATGATAGAGAGTATAAAAAATAATTGAGATGTCAAATTGTCAATTATTATTGAATTAGAGAAATAATTACTCCATTAAATATCTTGATTAACATTGATGATCTGTGAATTGTCATTTAAATCAAAGAAAATCACAACTAGCCAGTTAATTTTGTAATTTTTTTGACATTTTCCATTAGAAATAGGAAGGAAAACAAAGTGAGAAAAAACAGAATTACCGAGGGAATTAGGAGGAGCCGTCCAAGGTTGTCCAAATGCACCTTATTATGATGCTACTGGTTTATTTATTGGTAAAAATTGCTTGATGTATTTCTAGATATTGCTTTTTCTAATGATTCAAAATTTAAAAATCTTCTAAAGATATTTGATCAAGAACTATCTATTATAATATTTTTTCAAGTTTATTAAATCTTCTAGCAAATTGAATAAATAAATAAACTTGGTTCATATCCTAACACTAATACATGATCAGTAATTTAATATTTTAATATTTTAAGATACTTGAACTATATATATATATATAAATTTTACAATTTCAATTTATTTTGCCTTTTCCATACTGTGTTAAAAATATATTTTTGACAACTTCAAATTATATCATAACTTTCGATAACAATAGAGGTTCTTTTATGGCAATAGTTAAATTTAATTTATAAATAAATATTTACTAACCTAATATTCCAATTTTTTTAAACAATATGCTTATTGATATTCAATAAGAATATAATATCTATTTTATTATTTATTATTGTATATCTTTTAAATACTTTTTTCAAGTTTATTATTTTTAGACTTATTTATACAATTGTGTATAAATGATTGATTCATGATTTTTTTTAATTAAAACTTACTATGATTTTTTTTTATTAAAACTTAAATTTCATGATTATAATAAGTTTTTATTTAAAAATAATATTTCTGATTAAAAAACCATTTATTTTTTTCAAAGCATATAAAAAAAATACATGAATAAGAGAGGTTGTTTTTTATTTAAAGATTAGTTTTTGCTCTTTGTTTCAAGTCATTAGAATTTTTGATGAATGATTTTTTTAATTGCATTGGTTTTTGTTCAATAAACCATGGTGTTATTAAGAAAAAATGTTATTACCATAATAGAAATAATTACATGAATAAGAGAAGATAATTTTGATTAATTTTTTTTTCTCTAGAATTCTAATCATTGCCTTTCTTATCAATATTCATTTTAATTTTTATATAAATAAATAAAAATAAATTTTAAAAAATACCATGTGTTACAAGGTCAAATATTCGTATTTGTATTTATTTTTTATTTCTTACAATGAAGATCAACCTTTTATTTTAATCTTTAATTAATAATAATCACTCTCTTAATGATTTATCAATTTATATATTTTTCAATTCATTTTATTATTTACATACCTCATCTTTTCAATTAAAAAATCACATGATTCTAGAAAAGATATTAATAATGTTTACATAAATATCTCTTATGTTAGAAATTAGCTTTAGCTTGAAATCTATGTTACGAGTACACTTGCCAGTTACATAAAAAAATATAGATATAAAGCATTATTCAATATATAAATTTATATGATTTTCATGGTTTAATGTCTAATTTTTAATTTTATTCAAATAGGTATATAATTTTTATTTGTTTTGTACAATACAATATTTAAGTAAATTATTATCAAATATTGATGTATCATTTAAATAATGATATGAACTCTGACACTTAAGCTAATCTTTAAAGCTGACATCCTTAATAGGATATATGTTAGCGACAAATGAGAAAGAAAGTGTTCTACAAAACTAACAAAAAATTTAATAATAATAATAATTATTATATATTTTTATAAATAACATTGATAGCTTAGATATAGGAAACCTATTTTACTCTACAAAATTTACTTTTTTCTTCAATCAAAGTATTCTAAAAATAATATTTTTAATTTTAATCAAAATTTAAAATATTAGAAACTTTTAAATAAAATTAAAAGTTAAAAGAAATGAATAAATTTAAGCAATTGAAATTGCATTATCCCTCGTGTTTAACAACCTTATCAACTAACATGCCTATGTAAGACGCTTATTTTGGGGTATTTTTGCTTAATTAACACGTGTCCCAAAATTTTGGTAAAATAATATAAGCAGAAAAATATTTTGAAAAAAATAATTGAGTTACAAAAATAATATAATTTCTAAGTGCAGTATTTAAAAAAATCACACTTGGAAATTATGATATTTGAAGTAAACTATTAAAATGAGCTGGCACAAATTTCAGACACTTGGAAATTATGATATTTGAAGTAAATTATTAAAATGAGCTGGCACAAATTTAGAGAGAAAAAGAAAAGAAAATAAATAATAAAATTTTAGAGAGATATCAAAATACTTTTAAAATCATTAGAAATAGTTTGATAATATATATCCACGAACATCAAGAAAGGTTGCCAATAAAAATTAAACTGATCAAAATGCTAGATTAGTAATGGGTGAATCATTTACTTTTGAATAATATATATGAAATCATTATTGAGAACCTTTCTTAATATTTATAAATTTGTCTCATGAAACTCTTTCCAATAATTATAAAAATATTATCTTCAGAGTTTTGGTATATTTCGAGGCTTTTTTTTTTTTGTCTTTTATCTTCCTTCTTTCATTCTTTAAATTTTGCCCAACTCATTTCTCTCTCTATTTTTTTTATTTTTTTTTTGCTTCTAAAATACTGCATTTCACATGGGCTGTTTTTTAAAACATATATGGTAGGTGGGAACAGCAGAATTTTCTTAGCTGCATTATTTTTCAAAATTGTTCTTTTATATGTGCTAGTTTCCAAATTGAATTTTGTTTTTATACATGCTACTTTTTCAAAAAAAAAAAAAAAAAACCTTGTTTTGCTCACCAAAAAAAAAAAAAAAACAAACCTTGTTTTGCTCCAAGTACATAATAATTTCTCTTATAATTAAGTGCCGTGCATCTAGCTAGCCGTCGCTGGTACTAAAACAAGAAAAAGCTATTTCTCTACCAGTGGAGCCTGGTGTCGAGGAGACACGGTCCTGGACAGTTTTGTCCTTGCATGGAGGCACCTGCACATGGGCCTCTCTACCAAGATAATAACTACAGGCAAGGCAAGCCTTCGCAGCCGATTGAATGGTCCTTGAAAGTCGAAACTACACGGCCCCAACAATTTTCCAAAGCAAGTATTAAGCCGAAATCTGGGAGAGGTGGTAAAAGGCTCAGAGTCCCATTGCCGTGATTGAAATCTCTCTTCAGATTTGTAATCATGTGGAGTAATTATCATAGAGTTGAAAAGAAAATGACGAAGCACACATCATATTAGGTATATGATACAGAGGGCCTTGAGGAAGTAGCCCCACCTAACGATAACCTATCTGATGGATGATAAAGTATCGACTGGGACGGCCACCATTGTCAATTTCTTGATCAAATATCCGTTTGGACAGATCTTTTCAGAATCCAGAGGAGAGACTTTGTTGGGAAATGACATGCCATCTCTCACTCATAGACAATAATTGTCCACTCTTCTTACAACTAAGCTAATGAACAATGGGTTGCCTTCTGAGATCTTGTTATAACATCAGCCTCCTACTTTCCCTTCTTGTTAGATAAAACATGCACCAGCCATTAGAAAAGGAAGGAAAACGAAATCTTATTTGCAACCCACCAGACGATTAATGCAATTACTTCTGTTATTCTTTTATTTGCAACTAATCATAAGCTTATTTACGGCCAGGTTATTATCAGTCTCGAAACTCTTAATTTGTGCTGAGTTTAGTCCCACCGCCCCTCCCTCTTTTCTTATGCAGTTCTATCTTTTCAACTTGCAGGGCTTTCAATTCTGTCTCAGAACCTACAAATTCATTACACACACACACACACACACACATGAATGTGTAAATGACTTACAGATTACATCAATTAAAATGGAAATGCATGATTAAAGAATGCAATCGCTTCAGTTATCAGTTACTCAATTCAAGTTTATTTATATATATATAAATACCATCACTTGATCTGTGCACGCTCACAAATTAGAGGTAACTAAACAATTATCCAAGTAAGGGAGGGAACCCTACAGAATGCTCGATTTTCCTAGCTAAGTGATTAATATATTTAGTACAAGATTATCATGGAAGTAAAATTGCAGAAGCACGCAAGAATGAAAGCTCAAATGAAAAGAGGACCTGCTTCTACTCTAGCGTGTCTATGAATGGCCATGAAGCACAACGTCAGTGACATGGTCATGCACGTGACAGCAGAGGTTACAGCCTCGAAGATGGCCAAGAACCGCTGCTCCCGGAGGCCCCAGAGTGTGCTAACAAACAAACCCAAGCCATTTACAACCGTAGCCAGCGCCGTCGCCATCTTTTCCTTAGCAACAAAGCATAAAGAGGCCACCACTCCAAGAAAGAGTTCCAAACCAATCCTTTAATAAAGAAGACGGTCTTTACTACCATTTAAAGTTTGGCAAATAGCTAAGCATCTACATTTGTGTGCCGTGCTGCATGATGTCATGGTGACGCAAGTGTACATTAAAAAAATGGTAAAAAAACACAACCGAGGTCATAGACTACTCTCATTAAAAAAAAAAACTGGTATAATTTAATTAGATAATAAAAAAATAAAAAAGGCAGTAAATGGATCTATTTAAACAAAAAAAAAGAATTATTGGAACTTGTAAAAAAAAATGGTTGTTGGAATAAAAAAGGTAATGAAGGTAAGATTCCAACGAATCAAATAGAAAAAAATAGAAAAAATGAAAAAGAAAAGAAAAGAAAAATAATCTAAATAAGATTCCAACGAATCAAATAGAAAAAAAATGAAAAAAATGAAAAAGAAAAGAAAAGAAAAGAAAAGAAAAGAAAAATGATCTAAGTCATTCTAAGTGAGTATGTCAAATATATAGCAAGGTTATGAATCATAATAATTTAATATGAAGCAAAAAACATTTATGAAAGTAAATTCAACAAAAAACAACAATAAAAAAACGAGATAACGAGGGTTGTTTTTCAAATTAGTGAAAAAAAATCTAAAAAAACAAATAAAAATAATAGAGCACAATCTCTAATTGAATAAATATCAAATAATAAAATTAAAAAAAATCTTAAAAAAGGAAAAAGTAAAGGAAAATCTAAGCAAAACTCCTAATCTTAGATTAATTTTTAAAACTTATAACCCATAAAATCTTAGTCCCAAGTTCAATCACGAAGCTCAAGTCTTAACTAACTTTATAATAAAGGATGAAATTAGAAAAAAAAATTTAAAAATTTCAAAGTAAAAAAAATAACAATAAAAAGAATGAAGATCAAATTTGATAGGTAAAAAAAAAATTAAGGGGGATGATTTTTTTAAAAAAAATTTAATTTTAAAAATGACCTCAAATAAAATAAAAAGTAATCAAAGAATGAGGACTAAATTTGAATGATGAAAAAAAATTAAAAGGGATGAAATTCAAAAAGAATTCTAATTTTAAAAATTATTTTAAATAAAATAAATAATAAAAAAATAAGGGTCATATCTAAAACAATAACAAGTTAAAGGGCTATTTTTAAATTTTAAAGAGATAGATGTCAAAATTAAGGAGAAAATAGTAAATAAAAAAAAAATTTAGTGCTAAATTAGAGGTGTAAACTTTGGTGTCAACATCAAATCAAAGATAGTATGACCATGTTGAGTATTAGAGTCCTGAGATAAAGAAAAAGGAATAAATGATAGAAATAATAATAAATATAAGGTATAATGAAGAGAATGATATCCATAATAAATTTAAAAGTGTTGTTGAAGTTAAAACAAGGGTTATGATTTTTATATTTAAATTTTATAATGTTGGTGGAACTAGCAACGAGTTTCAATGGAGAAAAGCATAATGAAAATTCAAAATAAATATATTTTAAGAAAAAGAAGACGATTCGAGGAAATTAGTATATAAGGAATAAAAGTTGAGGAATTGTTCAAAAAAGTGTTAATAAAAGTTTCAGTTACAATTCATTAACATTTTTGTGAAATGATAATAAGTTTAATAAATAAATAAATATATTTTGTAATGAAAAAAATGGTCTCGAAGAGTTAGTAGGATAACTAGAAAGGAAAATAGTAATGATCGAGTACAATGCATGAAAACTATCTAAGAGTATTAAGAGGGGTAGAATTCTCAAAAACTAAAAAATAATCTCCGTGTAAAGCTTGTTATAGCTAGTTAGCTGAAGGAGAAAAAATGGTTGTTCTTGAAACTTTCACCTAAACTAAGAAAAAATTCATTGTTTTAAAAAAGCATGAAGAGATATAGCTAGCTTTTAGAAAGAATATCAAGTTAAGAGAGGTTTTAAAGGGATAAAACAAAAGGATAGATATGGTTTCAAGTAAGCAAAAATGTAAGCTCAAAAGAGAGGAAGGAAGCTTTTAAACAAAAATGGCTATGAAAACATGTTCAAATCTATTTTGTATACTTGAGTAAGTATTCTTTCTCTTTATTCTTTTGCTTATGATGAGTAATTTGAAGAATTAAAAATCTTAGTATATTGAAATGTGTGGGTTAGGGTTTAGAAAGTTTGGGAAGAAGGAATTGTTGATTGAAATAATGTTACGTAGCCTTTTATAATGTTTTTGATGCATGAAAATGAATTAGAAAATAAAAAAATTTCATAAAGACCTCATTTGATCGAAAATTTATGTCTAAAGAAGGGACAAGAACTAGTATGAATTCTTGATAAAAATTGAGTTAATTGATTTAAGTTGTGTTATAAATACTAGAAAACATAATAGAAGATGGAGAAAATTCTAAGGGATTTTTATCCCTTGGAGGCAAAAGATTTTGCAATAAAATGATGAAAGTTGTTATTATTAGAAAAACTTGTGTTAAAAAATTCTCATTGAATTGTTAAAAGGCATGAATAGATGAGTTTGGGTTAGAAATTAAAAAGGAGCAAATGTTTCCTTTTGTGTCTAAAACTTCTATTTGATAGAAGAAATAAGTTGACTTGAAATGTATTAATTAGAAAGCAGAAAGCAAAAATATATGTAGTTAGCCTAAGGATGTGTTTTGGGCTAAATATAATTGTAATGAATTTCAAATGACATAGAGGGATCGATATATGTTGATAATGATTGGTAAATCCTATGATGATAGAGGAGGCTTCATAAGCTAAACTACATGCAGAAGGAACAGGATCAATACTTGCAGCATGTTGGTGTTCAACATCTAAATAGTTAATTTTCAATTAAGCATTCCTTGATAGTTTTATTTATTGAAATTGTCCAATGATTTTGAAAACAAATGAAAAAAAAAATAAAAAAGGAAAAAGAAAAAAAAGGATAAGAAAGGAAAATCTTATCATAAAAGGTTAATTAATCTGTTATGTGGTGAATACTACATGCATTAATTTATATTGATATCGAAATTTGATTTGATTAGTCTTCCACGTGGTGGAGACTAATGCTATATTTTGATTAGTTTTCCGCGCGGTGTATACTAATTATATAAGTTGATACTGATATCAGGATTTGTTTTGATTAGTCTACAATATGATAGAAAGAAACGGTATCAATTGATACTAATATCATAATTTGTTTTGATTAGCCTATAATGTGATAAAGACTAATGATATTAATTGATATTGATACCAAGATTTGTTTTGATTAGCCTGCCACACGATGAAGACAAATATTATCAGCTGATACTAATATTAGAATTTGTTTTGAGTCTGTCATGATATGGAGATTAATGATATCACTTGATACTGATATTAAGATTTTTTATTATTAGACTGCTATGAGGTGGAGACTAATGATATCAGTTAATACTGATATCAACACTTGGTTGATTAGTATACTTTAAGGTGGATACTAATGATATTAGTTGATATTAATGTTGAAAGTGTATAGTTGGTTGCGTATAAACATGGCAGATTAAGGATTACTTACTAGGAAAATACTCAGGAATGGGATTTTAAGTATTTGAAAGAAAATTAACTTATCTGGAAACATGATTGTGAAAAGGAATTTTTTATGCCAAATTATTATGCGGTGATGAATGTTACATATTACTTATGCTTATTTGTTTATGTGTATTTGGATGATTCTCTAAAATAAATAAGATATGATATTTTTAAGGAATATGGATAGGCATATTATCGAGTTCGGGGTTATGGGAAGGGTAAAAAAAAAAACAACATGATGATAAGTTTGAGTTAATGGCATAAAAGTGATGTGTTTTCAAGCATGTTTTGATAGAGAAATTTTAGCATGAGTTAGGGTTGTTTTGTCAACTAAATTTGATGTGTTTCTGCTATTTTAATAGCATGAACAAGTATAGATAGAGCTGCTTATAACAACGTAAATATAAAATATTTAGTGGTGTTATGACAACATAAAAATGTGTTACCTAAGCACAAATTACAAGCAAGTCATTCAATCATGAATAGGTTACCTAATCATAAACTATAAGTAGATCACCTATTTATAAACTATAGATAGATTATTTGATCACGAACCACGAGCAGGTCACCTGAAGATAAATTATTTATGAAAAATCCTATATATTTTTCTTATGACAAACAAATTACTTGATCATAAACTATAGAGGGGTCATCCATACACCGATTATTCTTGAAAAATCCTATATATTTTTTATATGATAAACAAGTTTTTTCAATAACAACACCACTTTTTAAATATTAAAAGAACCTTTTATTTTTTAAAATAATTAACTTTTAAAATATTTATAATAATAACTATCTTTTGATTTGTTAATATCAAAACCCCGATGAATTTTTCTCTTAACCTAGGAAGACTTTTACATTTTTTTTATAAGTTTATTTTCTAAATCCTTTTAAAAGACTTTATATAGTAAGATTGTGAAAAGAAAGCTTTCATAATAAGAATTTTAATATGTTTTTCAAAATTTTTCCTAAAAAATAGCCAAAAATAAGAATTTTAATATGTTTTTCAAAATGTTTCCTAAAAAATAGCCAAAAAAAATTAAAAATATATAATTTTAATGTGTTTGTATCATTTTTAATTTTTTGTTAAAAAAATCTTAATATTCATAAATTTATTTTCAACACATTAATTTTTAACAGATCCATTTCAAAATTATTTATTAGCATTTTTATGGAGTTATCTAGTTGACATTAACATTGTCCTTTTTAAATAAATTAAAATATAAAAAGCAAGAAAAAAATAAAATAATAATAATGGACAATGGGGCTAGAAGTGCAAAGGATGAAGATAAAAGAATAAAATGAATCGAAGTTGCTAGCAATTGAAAATAAAAAATATTTTGCATATAAATAATAAAAAAAAAAAATCGCACAAGCAGGAAACAAAGTTATTTTGCCTTCCCTCACTGTTCAAAGTCATCTTCCATCTTCAGTCACCCTCGTTCCTCAGCCACAGACCCTTTTATACTCCATAACCACCACGCCAGCTGCCCCTACACTGTCTTGCTCGACACTACCAGTCATTTCACACTTCATACATGCACAAAAAAACAGACTTTTCATCTTCCCTCTTCCAAAACTGATGGCCACATCTCTCAGCCCACTGACACAGCCAGCATAACCGCCGGACCTTCCGCCTTCTAGCCACTATACTGGCTAACCACACACACAAAGCCAAAAAGGTTGATTTTTTCTCTCCCCCTTACAGGCCAACTGTTGGCCTTCCTTTCTCACAAACCACATCCTTCAACTTTCAAAAACCTTTTATCTTTCTTCACCAGTGACAACCATATCCATAGGCCATACCTACCACCATCAGCGGAGTTGTGTCCATCAATAACCGCCAGCACCCGCACCGGCTGAAGCAGCAATAGTCAAGCATCACAATGGCAGTAACCCCGTCAGCAGTAACAAAAATGAAGGCCACCCATCATTGTCAAAACCCAGCAGCAGCCACCTCAGTGGCATTCCCTCTCACCAACTCCCTCCATCAAGACAGATGACCAAATCCAGCCAGCAATTCCTACCAGCAGCGCCTCAAGTGTTGGTAAGTGGCCACCATCAACGACGTCAGTTGTCTCCACCATCCACAACAGCTTCTCCATTCTCTCAGCCCAGCTCTTCCATCTCCTCCAAAACCTGAAATTAACATCATCAAAACCTTTTTTTTCTGTTGTTTTGTCCAAGCAAACCAAACCAGCCTCTCCTCTATCTCTCCCTCATAGTCTCCCTCATTGTTACAAAACGTGACAAACACCACTGAGCCAAACCAACATGGGTGGAAGGAAGAAACATATCTGTTGAGAAAAAAAAATGAGATTCTGGTTATGCTGATTTTCTTTGTAGGTAACTTTGAGATTCACCATCGGCACGGGAAGAAAGAGGAGCACTCTTTCAGGGTCTTCCAGCATTGTTCCCGAGTTTCCTCCAATCTATTCCCAACCTTCACAAGGTTTATTTTGATATTTTGAAATTTGGATGATGTTTAATGTTTAATGTTTTTTTCTTTTTATTTATTGTTGAATTTTGATGATTTGCAAGGTGTGTGAGTAAGATTAGTGGAAAAGGAAGAGCGTGAGTAGCATTTTGTTTTCTTTTTTAGTTTTTTAGCTTGGGTTAAATAAATGATGAAAAAGGATAAAAAATAATTATCAAAAGATTTTTAATTATATATGGACAAGTTTTTTTTTAAATGATGTTTTTTTAATGAAATAAATATAAAAACAATATTGCTTGATTTAGATTAAAAAAATCAGTTTTTATATTTTGCATGATTATAGCTTTAATAAAAACAAAATGACGAGCACTCTATCTAAAATTTAAAAATAAATATAATTATTTTTTTATTTTTAACATTCTGAATTATAAATTTATTTTTTAATATAAAAAAATATAATTTTAATAAGTTTCCAAATAAAGAACACATTAAATTATAATTGCTATGTATTATACACTAAAATCACAGCAAATTTAAGATTCATCAAGTTTGAACTCCATTTTTATGTCCAAGCTGGCCCAGTCACTCGTATAACTAACTTCTCATTTACTAGATCTTGCATCAGCTTCTCATTCCATCAAGCTAACCAAACTCAATAGCTATAAGAGATCCTCGTTCACATTCCATGAGCATTTCCAATACCTAAAGTGAAGAGATTCAATGGACCACACAACGATGTCAATGGGTTTGACCATGGCTCAATGCTTTGGGCAGGAGCCGTGGCTCGATTAGATGCATGTTATCATGTCTCAATGCTATACTCAGCTAGTTAATGTTGTTGGCTCATCACGCCGGTACTTGTGCCGGGTTCTTCATGACAGTGGCTCATCGTTAGGGATCAAATGTCAAATAAAGAAATCATCTTTAAAGATAACCAAACTTTTGATAGAGAAAAAAATGCAAGAGTAGGAAAATCATAAACCAAAACAATCAATGACATAAAATGATAAAGGACACAACAATGCATAAGAATGGATACATATCTCATCTCAAATAAGATATATAAAATCACCTCTCAAATAAAACCTCAAAAATAATTAAACAGTTATATAAAATCCAGCAACATATAAATCCAAAATTGCTTACAGTGATTGGGGATCCAGTGTGTTAAGCATAGGCTAGCCTCTAATCAAACCTTCAGTACCATCATAGCAATAGTCCTAACAACATTCTCTCCCAAATGCTAGGCCACTTCAAGAACCAACCGAATCGAATGTCCCTAAACTGAATCGAATGTCCCTAAATCTCTAAAGTGGACAAAATCGGATGCAAACCCTCATCTGGTAAACTCATTGATGATCTTCCCCTTTTCCCCTCTGATTTGGCGGGAAATGGTTGTGATGGAGGTGATGTGAAGGCGGTAAAGGTCGTGTACTCAACCGCGCGGTTAAGAAGGTGACCATAAGAAGACGCGCAGCTCATAGAGAATGTGGAGACCTTAAGGTTAGGACTTGTAATAATATTTTGATAAACAAGTATAATTTCGACCAAGTTATAGAATGTTAAAATTGTTTTATTATATAAAACAGTTACTTGGAAAAATTATCTACATATTTGAAAGGGAAAGACCTAATCAAGAATTTTTGGTACATTAGGGAGCTAATGAATGAAAAAAGTCTTTAAATTGCTTGTAGAGATATTAATGTTTAGGATTGGGGATTAATATGAGGTCACCCCTATAATTCTAGGGCTCAAAATTGATAACCATAGGCTGTTAAAATATTCGACTCCATTATTGAAGATAACATGAAGGAAAAGCACGCTAAGCTCTCAATTTTGTTGATGCTCTCCAAAGGATCAAATCATATTTTTACTTGTATTTTATCTCAAGAGTGACGAGTTGAATTAGCTCATTTTTAGAATATTGAGTGAATGAAAGAAGAAAATGAATTGATTTCAATATCAATGTGTGTTAAATGTTTGTGAATATTTCTTAACAAATATTTCAGTATATTGGTCAAGACACTTTGACTTATACGAGGAAACATGCTAACAAGAATGCTTATAAAAAGGAACTCAATAAGGAACTTAAGTCTTGCTATTGTTTAGTGGATTAGAATCATCTAAGCAGCAATTCAATCCATCTTAGCTCGGCAAGGTCTCCCCCCACCCCTCCATTTGGTTGAGAAACTCTTATTTTTCTTACTGCTTAGCAATAAATCGTTGACAATATTTCATTAAAGTATGCATCTATTTAGCTGAGTTTTTTTTTTAATTTTAATTTTGCTGTAGGTCTACAAATATGGCTAAACCATCATCAGAGATGGCTATCGAAGGATTGAAAAAGCTTTTAATTGACAAGTAATGTTCTTTTCTAATCATTTTATGTAAATACACTCATTACAGTTTGATCAATCATTGAGGGGGTACTGCTGACAGTTCTGAGCACGATTAACCATTGAAATAATGGAAGTTTTAAGTTATGGACACAACACATCATCCATTAATCTTTGAATGACAAGCCTAGCTAGTTATGCATCTAGATAACTAGTATTGTAATCTGGCATGCACGCAATTGGAATACTCTGGACTTGGAGCAACTATTGAATACGTTATGCTAACACTAGAGGTAAATCTATAAACTTTTTTCTTTAACATTTCTTCTATTAAACACTTCTTGTTTTTTTCCCTACAAGAAAACTTACCATACTAAGAATATCTTGGGCATTGGACATAGTCGTTGTGGTGGGATAGAGAGGCTGATGTCTCTTCCCAAATATTATGTTATGATATGCATTGCGTTAAATGATGGATTTGTCTCATGAAATATTAAATAAAGTTTTGTGTTTAATCATAAAATTATGATTATAAAATTTAAGAGTAATTATATAGTATTATGATCACTAAAAAATTTAATGATCTATAAGTTTGGGTAAGAAAACTAGTTATGTAATGAAAAAACATGTCACTTCTAGTGCACTCTATCTAAGGTAGATTTCATTATTTGTTTGATTGCTATGTGCTTCTATTCATTGGTCTCATCTGAAATTCAAGGCAGATCTTTATTCATGAGGAAATCTCTACTTTATCGGGTTAAATCTTAACTGTTTTAAATCTTAGATTTATTATTGCATTTAATTTCTATTCCTAATGTTTCGAGTAACAAACTAGTTATTATGAGGTTTTTTGTATTTTAATCAAACCCTAATGGATAATCATAATCGGTTACGATATCTAGTTTTTGTATTTTCTTAAAACATAATAGAAATGTGATTTTGTTTTTCCAGAAAATATACATGAAAAAACTTTAGGATTTTATCGTACATGCAAAAAAAAGATTATTTAAAAAAAAAAATTATTTTTGAAAATTTGAAATTTTCATAGGGGAAATAAGATATTTTAACACTGGATTTGTATCTTATAGTATAAGTCTACAGATCAATATTAGTCAAAATTATTAGAAAACCTTTGACGAACCTATAAATAATTTTAAAATGGTCTTCTGAAAAATTAATTTTTATTTATTTATTTATTATTATTATTATATATTATATATTTTTTAAATAAAGGGGCTTAACACGACCCAAAGTCCAAGTCTAACTTGATCAAATTGGGTTGGATCGACTAATGACCTAACAACTTTTTTTAAAAAAATATTGGACTAGACCTAGCCCAGCCATTTAGGCTCGGATGAAATAGGTTCAGCCCAGCTTATAACTGCTAGCAAAAGCCAACAGTTGCATGACGTGAATTATTTAACGTCTTAAATGCAAAAAAAAAAAGGTTGCAGCGAATTACTTAGCGCGGGGGTGGATGGCTGGTGGTTGTGCTCATGGCTCACAGTGGAGCTGTTAGTAGAGAAGCCGGTAACAAGGTCACTAGGGATAAGGACATGGTGGAGGAGGAGAAGGACATGGTTGGAAGATGAAGAAAAAGACTGGGATAGGTTGGTTTTTTGCCTATTATGCACTTAGATTTCTTATCCCTCAATGCTCGAAATCCACTTATATTTGGTGGAAGAGAGCTATTATGTCTTTATCAGGGACCAATTTTAGCCCTTAATTCAAGCGAGAAGGATCTTTCATTATAATCTAAAAAAATTAAGTTGTTTAAGGTTAGTTAGGTTGACCTCTTTAGGGTAACATCATGATAGCTATAAGGGTAATTAGCCGGGAAAGAATTACACTAGGGTATAATACAATATTAAGATATCATAATGGTGTATGGTTTGTTTAGTTTGGTTGAGAGATGAGATAAAGCATTAAATGCTCTGAAAAAGTAGACATTAGAGTAACTTTTTTGAGTAAAAGGTAATGGAAGATGAACAGTAACCACATAACAAGTTGTTTGGTTTTCTCTCTCTCTCTCTCTTTTTTGTTTTGTTTTTTATTGGTCAAAATGATGTTATTTTTGTCAAAACATAAAACGATGTCATTTTGAATTTTTAGAGTTTTAATTAGGGATTTAACTAATGTTTAATTTAGTCATTTGACTTTTGATTTCTTTTAATTGCATCCCTAATTAACCTCAAACTTTTAATTTTATGCAATTTTGACTTTACTGAACTTCAATATTAGCTCTAAATTTTAATATCTTTTTCATTGTGGTCCTTGATTTTGGATTTATGCAAATTGACCATTATTTAACCATTAAACTTTCAATTTTCTTTAATTTCACTCATGTCTTTAGCCGAATTAACCCTAAAATTTAGTGCTATTTTCAAAAAGTTCATAAGTTATGAATTTCTTTAATTTAACCCTTAATTAACCCTCAACTTTGATTTTCTTATAATTTTACCATTGATTTCAATTAATTGACATTGTAAAAATTAAGTTTGGTCCTCTAGAACTCTAATCTTCTCAATTAAGTTTAAATTGAGCTCAAAAACTTAATTTTTCACCTATTAAGCCTTTAATAAAATTAACTTTACCCATTAAAAATATTACTAGGTCCTTGCACCTGATTAGATATTTTAATTTGATCTAAATTAATCCTTCAATATAATTAAATTTTTAATTTAACTCATGATTAAATCAAATTGGCCTAATAAAAATATAATGATGTTCCTAGACTTAATTTTTATATAGATTTATCTAATAATTAATTCATTTAACTTTGAATCTATATTATATATTTAGTTTTGGATATAATGAAATATGATTAAGCTCTCAATTTTATACAAAACGCTAGCTTAATTCTTTCATATATATTTGGAATCTTTCTCAGTTAGTTTTTATAAAATTATCAAATTTTTTTGTTATTATTGTTTTTAATTACAAGTAAAAAAGAAGAAGATAGATTTGGAGGAACAACCCAAAAGGGTTATATGACATATGGTTCCAAGGAAATGTAAGATTTTTTCTGTTTGTTTTCTAATTGTCTTGACGTCGAGAAATATGAATGATGGAAATGAAAGTACGTGCAGTGACTTTAAAGATGAATGGGTTAAAATTGGCTAACGTCAAAGCTGAGTTTGTGCATCTATCACCTGAAATGCAGAACCAGATTTGTGAAAAGGTTATTACTTTTTATTTTATAATGGATAGCTGAAATGATGCTGGTGAAGTTAATTTGTTTAGGCAAAATTGCCATGCAGGAGGCTGTGAATTTGTCACTGATAAACATACAGACATACCCATATGTACAAGAAAGGATATATATAGCAATGAAAACTCTAGCTCTGAGGGGTGGTTATTATGATTTTGTTGATGGCTGTTTCAAGCTCCGAGAGTTCAAGCCTCATATAGCATCACCCGAATCGAGATTCAAGATCCTCGCTCATCCACATGAAATCACAATATGTATGTTGTTTCCATGTCTCTTTAATTTTCTTTTAGCATGTGATGCTGGTTGACGAGTATTCCATAATGACAGTTTGTGCTGTGCATGTGCGTGTCATTATGAACAATGATTATAGAGTAAAAACAGTAGGGCAGCTCCTTGCCTGAATGGTTCGTTTTACTGTTCATTTTCGTTATAGTCAAATTAGTTCTTGATCTTGTTATCAGGAATAAAAGGCCCTCTCTATATAGTGCATTCAAGTTGGAAACCAAGTGAAGTATTATGAATTAGTTTATTTTGTTGGATTGTTCTTTATCTGCATGCAGGTTGCTTTGTTTGAAGGATGAAAGTAGTGAGGAGATAAATAGGAAAAACAAGAATTTTAAACTTACTGCGCGAGCCCTTAACAGATTTTGCTTCAAAATTTGTATATAAACTATAGATGATGATGCTCTATGCTAACAAGATTATTAGCAGAGAATGGCATGTTTCCTACCATTTCCAGCATTGTCAAGAGTTCACACCCTCTTGAATTATGCTATCTCCTTGTTTAATTTGCTAGCGGTGCTGATATAAGCATTCAATAAAAAGGGAATTAACATCATTGGAGGGCCATCATGGCACTAAAATTACAAGATTAAGTAAGCAAGCAAAATAAATATACCCTATAAATTAAGTACTCTTTTACTGGATGGTGTGTGCAAGACTCGAAAGAACGGAGAGAATCTTGGCAGGAAAGAAGCCAAAGAAAAATACAAGAGGATAGATGTGGAAAGGGATAGATGTGCAAAGAGAGGGGAAATAGGACAAGATGTCCTCAGAATTATCTAGTCTGTCTGTGAAGATAAATTTGAATTCAAGAGAGCAACTTATGTATGATGTGTAATTAAAAGTAGATAATGGTGAGAATTAATTCATGTTAATTCTTTAATTTTTTAACTTCTAAAATTTATTATGAAAAAAAGGAAGGGTGAAAGAAGAATTTTAAATTAGATTTTTTAAATTTGTTTACTTTTTCTCACCTTATTTTTAGTGTTTTCATTCTTTTTTATGCTATGATTTTTGCATTTAAATCTAGAGCTTAGATTTATACTTTGTTGAGAGATATTTCTCTTTTATTTTGGTTAAAACATCTTATTTAGAAATCCATCTAAACCAAGATGATGTTGTTAATATATTACAAATATCTTAATTGTATAAGTGTGAAATAATAAAGACTTAAAAATAAAAGATTCATCAATGATAATAATAAAAAATTCATCACTTTAAAGTGTTTCAACAAGTAAGTACTCCTTTTATTTTAATTTAAACATGTTTGTCATGAATTTATAAATTTAAACATATATGTCCTATAGTTTTTCCTTAGATATCTTTTATTTAGTATGCCTTTGTGATGATAAACTAAATAATTCATGTTAATTATTTTTTTAACTATAATCTAGTTATGATAAACTAAATATTTTTACTCATTATTTTAATATAATCTGGGACTATTCTTTTGTATGATTATATAATATTTTGTTGTAAGTTTTCATTTTACAAACATCTCCTCAAAATTCTAAAATATAAGATATAGAATATGGTGTATTATATTTTTTTCTCTAATATATAATAGGAGTGATATTTTTTATTCAAAACAGTTTTTACTTATAAAAATAACCAAACTAAAATTTTATAAAATATAAAAATAAAAATGAAAACGATTCCAACTGATAAGTTTCAGTTCGATTCAGTTAATTTATATGAAAAACCAAAACCCAATCAACCGATTTTGATGCGGTTTAGATTGGTTAATTTTTAACTAAAAACCAAAATTATATTGTATTTTGAGTTTTGTTGAACTTTCTGATAGGTTTTGATTTTAGTTCAATTTGATTTATTTTTAATAAAACCAATTTGGTTGAGGTTTTTCGACTTCATACTTATGAAACAAAAACCGAATTAAATATTTTTTAAAATATTTTTTTATTACTTTTTTTTTTCAATTTAATAAGTTCTTTAGTTTTTTTGCTCCTCCTTGCTACGCATCGTCCTTATTGTATGACTAACAATTATAATAAAAAAATCAAGCTCAAGGTAGTGTATAATGTAGCATTCTAAATATAGAGATGTATTTTTGGCATAGTAATGTAGCTTGATTCTATAATAATAATAATAATATAAAATATTCTAATATTATATCAATAACCATTTGATAATTGAATTTGTGTTACATTCTAAAGATTTAAAACTGATTGTGTGTGATCTATTTTTAACTTTATATATCAATTGTTTATTTATTTTATATAGAATTGGTCATTCTAACATAATTTTCATAATTATTTGATTAAAAAAACTCTGATTTTATATATAAAAAAAAAACATTGAATTATTAGGTGAAGTCATAAACAATAGTTTTATAATATTATTTGATATTGATTAACCCTTGCTTATTAAGTTGTTAAAAGGAAAACAAAAAATTATATAATATTTTTGTAAGAAATGAAAGGATATTAAAATTGTAATTAAAAATCTTATTAACCAAAGTTAAAAGCTAAAAGGTGCGTGGAAAATATTGTTTTTCTATGCCCATTAACGTAGTGGATTACAATAATAATTCACAATGTTTTTTTTTTGGTATTTTAATCTCTTTTTATTTCTTTAATTATTGATTTTTTCTCTAATTTAGTCCTTATATAATATGTTTATGTGATTTAGAATTGATAATTTATTTTAATGTTTTTTATATGGTTTTTGCAATATCAAAAAAATATCTTAATATCGAGGTATTGTCTGTTTAAAAAAATTAGTTAAATAAATAATAATTTAAAAAATTAGGTTAATAAATTTTGTAGAGTTAATGATCTAGTTTGCAAATTTGGTAAAGTAACTTTGGTTGCTCCAGTTTGCGTGTTTAGATAGATATTTTCTTTTAATTAAATTTCATTATGTGATTGTCTATTTTTTATTATATAATTAAAAAAATAATTTTTTAAAAAAATAATTTTTTTAAAAAAATATATTTTTAAATTTTAGAAAGTTCATGGGCTTATTAACGGGTATGATGAGTTTAATTTTTTATATTATAAATTTTTATAAATTTAATTTTTTATTTTATCCTTTAATATTGAATTGATATAATCAAGTTTTATAATTTGTTTTGTTTTGTTTTCTATAAGGTTATTATAATATTAAAAAAAAATCTCATTATTTGGTGTGTTTCTTACTATAACAATATTTTGTTAGCTCATTAAGAAGTTTTTTAAAGCATATTTTGTTAGCTCATTAAGAAGTTTTTTAAAGCACACCGGGTGTTTGTGAGTATGGTTAATTTTATTTTTTAAAATATTTTTTATTTAAAAATATATTAAATAATATATTTTTTTTTAATTTTTTAAAAAATATTTTTGACTTCAGCTTATCAAAATAATATAAAAATAATATAAAAATATTAATTTAAAATAAAAATAAAAAAATAATTTTTTCTAAAAATATTTTTAAAACATCAAAACATAGAAACACTTTACACAGCTGATGTGTCACTGTAAGTGTGTAACTTACATGATAAGAATACTGATGAAATAGCAAAGCAAAAGTAGGTCTAATTGAAATTAATTAAATATTCAAATTAAAATATTGAAGTGACATGTAAATTACTTGCTAGAATAATTGTGATTTAAAATAAAAATAAAAAAATAATTTTTCCTTAAAATATTTTTAAAACATATAGCTTGGAAACACTTTACACAACTAATGTGTCACTGTAAGTGTCTAACTTACATAATAAGAATACTGATGAAATAGTAAAGCAAAAGTAGGTCTAATTGAAATTAATTAAATATTCAAATTAAAATATTGAAGTGACATGTAAATTACTTGCTAGAATAATTGTGATATACTTATTATATATGTGATAGGTCCACATGGATAATCTTGCCTTTTGCTGTCTGTAGTCTACTGGTTATTCACAGTTAAGTGATAAAAATCCAGCTAAATCATGTCTTCTAGTCCTCTCATATCATTATCAGATGTCATGTCTTCTTTATCCTTAAGGACCTCATATCTTATAATATCAATTATCACCAGTTCATGTGTTATATTATTTGCATGCAACATATATATATATATATATATATATATTTTGATTTCTAATTTTGATTTTTAGCTTTTTTATTCAAATTTTAATTTTTTTAATTTCATAATTTTATCCTTTTTTTTTCTTTTCTATTACTTCCTTTAAGTTTATTTTAAAAAATAAATTTTAATTTTCTTTCCAACACGTTATCCAGTGCTCTCATGAGGTACCTGGTCACCATTCTCTAAATACAATTAATTTTGAAAGTTTCAGAACTCTGGATTAATCAAGCAGATGTATCTCGCAGCAAGACATGCCTTATTTCTCAAGAAAGCCATGCATCCCCTTAGGGTGGTACGGCCATAAAAGTCGTTTGACTTATCACCACATGCACCCCTTGCATGCATGTTTGTTTGCTTGTCGAAGGTTTACTTATGTTTGCAATGAATTGCTGAAATTCCTAAAACCTCATTTCAATATCTCAAATATGTGAACACTTGCATATATATATATATATATATATATGGTGCGAGAAAATCACTATTTTTCTATACTAAAAATTATTATGGATTACAATAATAATTCATAATGCTTTTCATTTTTAATTTTTATATTTTTTCCTTTTTTTCCCCAACTTTCTCCTTTTTTTCCCCCAACTTTCCTTTGTTTTCTTTGATTTTTTTTTTTCATTTATTTTTTTTATTGATTTTACCTTTTAAATATTGAGCTGGTTAAAAAATTTACTTTGTAATGTTTTTTAAAATACTGTAAATTTCTGCAATGTTTTCTTATATAGTTGTTTTATTTTATTTTTTTCACACTAAAATCATTGTGAATTACAATAATAATCCACCATGTTTTCTTTTTTATATATATATTTTTTCATTTTTTCCCCAACTTTCCTCCTTTTCCTTTTGTTTTTCTTTTATTTTTTCAAAATCACTTTCCTTATTTGTTTCAACTTTCCTTTTTTTCTTTTTCCTTATTTGTTTCAACTTTCCTTTTTTTTCTTTTTTTTGTTCATTTATTTTTTTTTAAATTATTTTTGTTCATTTTACTTTTTAAATATTGAATTGGTTAAAAATTTCGCTTTGTAATTTTTTCTTTAAAATATTGTGAAGTTTTGCAGTGTTTCCTCACATAGTTTTTTTTTTATTTTTTGTTTTTTAAAATTATATTTGTTGATTTCCACGGTGCTTTCCTTTTTTTTCATTTTTTCCCAAACTTTCTCCTTTTTTTAATTTTTTTCCAAAATCACATTCCTTTTTTTTTTCAACTTTCCTTTGTTTTCTTTTTTTTTTTCATTTATTTTTTAATAAATTATTTTTGTTGATTTTAATTTTTAAATATTGAACTGGTTAAAAATTTCACTTTGTAATTTTTTTCTTTAAAATACTGTGGATTTCAACTGTGTTTTCTTGCATAGTTTTTTTTAAACAAATTATATTTTCTGATTTTTTTAATATTTTAGTTTTGTAATTTTGTTCTTTAAAACATTGTTGATTGTTACAATGTTTCTCCGCATGGTTTTTTTATGTTTTTTCTTATTTTTTCTAAAATTATCTTTTTTATTTTATTTTTTACTACTGAACTGGTTAAAAATTATAATTATAATATGTGACGAAAGCACTGTAACTTTCCTCGTAAATTACTATGGATTGCTATAGTGTTTTTTTCCAAATGGTTTTTTTCTATTTTGTTATTTTTTTCTAAAATTATCTTTGTCAATTTTATTTTTTTAAAATATTAAGATGATTAAAAATTATAATTATAAATAAATACAAGTTTTTCCTCACAAAACATTATGGATTGATACAATTTTTCCTCGCATGATTTTTTTTCAGTTTCTTTTGTGTTTTCATTTTTTTTTATATTTTTTTTTCAAAATTATCTTCATCAATTTTATTTTTTTAATATTGAGTTGGTTATAACTTAAATTTATAATAAAACTTAATCATGTGTAAAAAGCACTGTAGCTTCCTTACAAAAAATATTTATCCACTAGTTGACAGATTGATTCGATTTGTTTTGACTTTTTCTATTTCAACAACAACTACTAAACGAGCATTCTCAGTGCCAAAGATTGTTAATATAAAACTTCGCAATCAGATAGAGAATAATTTTCTTGCAAATTATTGTCTATTAAGTAAAAGAAATTGTTGAAAGATTCACAATTAATATGATAATTGATGATTTATATTCTATGAAAGAACTACAAGCACAATTAAAATAAATATATAAGAATCATTCTTTATTATTTTTTACTTTATTTCAAAGTTTATCAAATATAAAATAATGTTTCGTTTTAGCTAATATTTCTTATATACCTTGTATGTTTATATTTGACAGGTATAAAGACCAACAATATTAAAGTGATGGATTTATCATAAAGATGAAATTAACTTCATTACTTTGATTCAATTTAATATTACCTTAATATTTTACTTTGTACAAAGGTCATTATATGTTTGTAATAAGTTATTTGAATGAAACTAAATCATGTTGGTTTTTTTAACAACTCATGTATAATAAATTAAAACAAATATTATATCTTATTATATTATTTTTAGTCATCCCTAACAAATAATCCTAACTCCGCTTATATATATATATATATATATATATATGTATATATATATGCTTTAAGAAAATCTGTTTGATTTTCTTGCATTTGTGCTTGGCTTGTTTTAGTAACTTGATATGGTTTGAATACTGAGTTTTTTTAGCTTAAAGTCGATGGGGTTTTTATCAGTCATTAAGTGGACTAAGATCTTTTGTATGTATTTTTTCAATCTGCTAAGCTGTTTATCAATAGTATGGAGGTTGGTATTTATGAAATTGTATTGTTAGATGATATGTTTAGTATTTGTGAGGAGGTTGGTATTTATAAAATTATATTGTTAAATGATATGTTTAGTATTTGTGAAGGTATCTTCACTAGATAATTTGTATGGGTTGTATCAAGTGTTTGATCTTTGTGGGTAAATTGTATGTTGTGTAAAGGTAAATAATTAGACTCAACATCAATTTACTGGTGAAGGTCCATATAGGAGTTTTTAAACAGGTTGTAATAGAATATACATGATTAATAGATGCAAATAGATATGTGATATGTTTTGCTGATATATAATGGAATTCAAACTAATCAAAAAATAAAATTTGCATATTATGATTCTTAATATAAATATAAAATTATTTTTAAATATCATTCCTTTATTGGAGGAAGTGTTATATATATATATATATATATATATATATATATATATAAAAGTTAATTAAAGAAAAGCCATAAAAAAAAAGAAAAAAATTATTTATTAAAAAAGCTATTGAAATAAATAAAAAAAACCTGGAGCTTTAATTACAAGTTATACCAAAAGTGATCAAGAGACTGGTCTAGAAATTCCATTAAATTAGGGGCACAGGAAAAAGGGTCATTACTGGAAAGCCAAAAATTGTCATAGCAATCACCGAACGATACAGGGTCCTGCAAGCTAGTCATTTCCTTTACTTTTTCAGAATTGTCTTGTATCTCGGTATGGATTTCAGCTTCACCGTTGTGACATAAAGTGGGTCCATCATTTGAACTTAATCTAATCTTGGAATTCGCCCCTGATTCTTCTGAAAATTTTGATGAAGAAGCACTAACTTTACATTTTTTCTGTTTAATCCCAAGTTTTTTGCTCAAATGAGTGTTCCAGTGATTCTTCACCTGATTATCTGTCCTTCCCGGAACTCGACCGGCAATTAAAGACCACCTAAGAATAATAAATGAATGTATAAGAATATATATTTGGTATGTTAACTTAATCATAGAAAGCAAATTATCCCACAATGAAACTTACCGTACAATAATGTAGAAGACAATTCAAAAGATATAGCAGCTAGGAACATGGTGGAAACAGTAAAAAATGATGGTGTCCTCTTGGTAAAGTAAAAACTAAGAGTAAACCATGGGTATACAGAGCCACAGATCACAGGCATAGGTAAAAGAAAAGCATGGCCAATTCTCGCTATCAAGCTACATATGATAATTTTGATGAAAACGATTTTACACATTAAAATTTTGCAATTTATGCTGCGCATGTTCAACTGTGATAAGAATCACGAGAGTCCATTTTTGCATTTTTGGGAAATCATATCCGCACATGGTAGACCTTTCAAAATACATTGTTCCAGCTAATGTGGGTTACAACACGTCTTCAGAAGACAGGGCCAGCCTCGTCTCCCAAAAAATGTGTTGTCGTAGCTCAGCCGATAGGGCAGCGTATAGGGGTTTTGTCCTTGTTTACCTATGATGTCTTTTAAAAAGAGAGAAGACCCCGTGCTTTATAAATGATCATCTCCAAGCTAGTGGGTACTGTGAGATACTAGTATCATATATATATATATATATATGAATTCATGCTGCCCAGAAACGCATGATATTGTGGCCATCCTCTGTGCATCAAGGAAATATTAAAATGAGATGATTAACTTGTTAAAACCACAGCTTTTTATAAGACTTGATAAGTATAAGCTGAGAGAATGAATCAGGAGATTATATCTGTGATTAGTCTTAACCAGATATTCTAAGTATGCTAACTTGGAATTTATATAACCGTAAGAGAAGAAGAGAAACCTGTTGCCAAGAAGCTTATGGAGCCTGATGATAAGGTCTTCTTCTTCTTCAGAGAAAACGCCGCGCTTAACACTAGGGCTTAGATAATTCATCCATCTTAACCTGCAGCTTTTGCCACATCTCTTGAGGCCTAAATCGCAATATTCATACACAAACAAATCTTCTAATTAGCTGGTAAAAAGAAACATGCCACAAGTACTAATTAAGGCTAGCATTTCCTTATATGGGCAAAAGATTAAAAAGAGGAATCCTAAGTACCTGTGACTTTTGCTATCTGATTCCACTTCCCTTTGCCATGCACCTTTACGTGATCCGTTAAGATTCTGTCCTCCTCCTCTGTCCACAACCCTTTTCTGTACTCACCATTCCCAGCTCCTTGCATTGTTGTCGCAGCGAAATGTTACAGAATATGGAGGGATATGCACAAACCCCTTCTGGAGAGAGCTGGTTGCCCGAAAGAATTTATGTAATCTGGAATGGAACCCGTCTGGTTTATACATGGAGAGTATTTATATACTAGTCATGGTTCATGGATGGATTGAGAGTGTATGATTGTGGATGTGGCCACCGTCTGTTCCCAAAATTATTGCTGATTCGTGTACCCTTTTTTTTTTCTTTTTTCTTAAGCATGCAATTTGAATTAAATTATTATATTATTTCTCATGAATATTGACGAAGCTCACTACAACAATATCATTATCAGTGACGATCATTGGCCTCTAGCGGCCAGATGGGCTTTTGTTCATTACATAAAAGATAACGCATAATCAATCTATGGGCCTTTTCAATTGTCAGGCCAGCTTCGATTCTCCGGTCATTTCACTTTCACAGGCAGACTCCCAAATTACCGTGTGGGCCAAGGCTAGGGGTAAATCTTTCACTCAAATTTCTGCCTCCTGGTGTTTGCCCTCAAACCAGGTCTTTTTTTTTGTCAATCTCTCATTCGTTGTAAACAAGGGGACAAAACCAAATATGCAGTGCACAATAATTTACAAGAATCACTCCCGATCTTTATATGCAATATACCAATTTGTTAACCATAAAGCATGCGTTATACCCATGGCCAACACAGCATAAACATCTTTATCTTTTATATATGGTCCTTACATATATCAACGTGTCCAAAGCATCTAATTTTCTTGTTGCTATGCCTCATGTTGATTGTCGGTATAAATTATCGATGGATTCATAAATATAAATAATTTATTAAAAAAATTGTTAATAATTTATGAATTATTGATGAGTTTTTCGATAATAAATATGTTATAGATTTGCAGGCAAAGCGTGCTACAAAAATTAATTACTTTATTATATTAATATATTCATCAGTAAATATAACATGTCATTGATAAAATACCTTCTATAATTTCATCGATACATTAAGAATAATAGTGATATTTATAGTAATTTTTTTTCAATTCTCAAGAATATACCAATAGAATTATGCTGTTAGTAACCTCGTTAGTAATATTTTTCAAAAAAATATATTGAATCAAATTAAAATAGAATAAATTAGTATAAAAATCAAATATCTATTACAAATTAAATATTTATACGTTCAAATATAATAAATCTAAAATAGAGAAGGAGGCTGGTCATCATCGGAAACAAGAGGTCAATTAGAGGATGCACATGAACCACTCATATATGATCTCATTTCCATTATCAATCGGTAGAGTTCTTTATAATCAACAATGAGTCGTTCATATTTATCATTAAGATGGGTTGTTCGATCTTATACCTATTGGTCTAACATCACTCTGAACTTCCAATGATCGAAGCACTACAAGTCCTTCACAAGTTCTCGACTGTAATGTTAGAGAGTCCACACACCTAATTTTTACCAAATCCACTAAAAGATCCTACCTCCAACCATAAATCTAGATTGATATTCGAAAAGGTTGAAGGATTGTCTCAGTATCTCTCCTTCAATCGGTTGTTATATATATCTTAGAAAGAAAAAATAAATTAATTAAATTCAAGAAAATAATAACGTAAGAAAAAAAATTGAAAATTAACATACCACAAAGTGTTAATCTTAGTTATCAACGAACTATTACATCCCTTTTTTATAATCATCACACTGCACATGTGTTTCAATAAAAAGCTTCATTGGATTTGGCTTGCATCCAAGAACCATAACATGCAATAAAAAAAAATTATTATCAGTTAAATATATTTATAAAAAAACAACTGATAAAAAGATATATGGAATAAAATCCTACCATCTGCTTTGCAAGCAAAACGAACAGAATAGAGCAACCATTGTCCGTGATAATGAAATCATGAACACGTTTGTTTTAGTTATCCATATTGGACTGTGATTGTCAAGTGAAATGTATAGACATCACATTCTGAATATATTTTACCCAACATTTAAGTCCTTCAAACATTCATATGTATCAATCTTAAATCGTCTAGCATTTAAATCTTTCTTAGTTCTTATCCTCCACCACAACTTCAAATCACTTATAAGGAACATTGTATTGATGTCCTCTTGTTCATTCAAACTTATCTTAGCAACATTGAAATACTATTTTATCTTGTGTAAAGTTCTTTAATTCATTTGAACTCCTTAATCTATCAAAGGGTTTTGATTTTTACAATTTGGGCCTATAAGTACTCTTATTAATGGAAGTGTTTGTGGCTTACAATCATCAATTTATTTCTGTTGTAAGTTAAATGTACTCTCTCTTCGCTTCTCTTTTTTTCTATGTTTTTTTTTTCTGTGTTTTTTTTTGCTATTGTTATCATAACTTTTTGTTCTTTTATTTTTTCCAAAGTATTTTAAATTTCCTAAAACAATGTCTATTAGAGGTGATTTGGTCAATTGTTAGTCATTTCAAGATTTTTTGTACTTTTATTTATTTTATTCCGCATAAGTTTTTATAATAAAAATAAAATAAAATGAACTAAGGATTGAAATGATGACCACCAAGAAAAAAGGGACTAAAATGATGGAGAATCAAATATTATAATAAAAGATTATATAAATGAGGAAGGAAAAATAAATATAGGATCAAACAAAATTGAAAGAGTTGTGTTTTTAATAAAAACATTTATAGGAGATTCTGCACATGTAAGAAAATAAAATAAATCAATATTTAATCATAAAATTTTTAAATTAAAGATTCTTATCCAATATGATAAGAATATTAAAATCTTTTAATTTTTCCAGTTTTAACATGAAACTTAATACTATAAAAGCTTAAAGAACATCATAAATATAGTGTAAAATCCTAGAGTAAAAAATCATACAAAAAAATTTATATATATAACACTCTTCTTGAAAAAGACATCCCATAACAATCCAAAAATAGAAACACAAATCATTTTGTCAAAACTCAATCATTAGTCACCACTATAACAATAATAAACTTCCATTAGACACATTATACCCACACTAACCAATAGTTCTGCTAATTTTTCACACCTCGCGTTTATAATAGCTTTTCTACCATCTTCCTCATATTGACCTAAAAATCCTTTACTCATTACCATTTTCTCGGATAAATTAGGCAATTAACACTCTAAACATAATTAAACATGAAGTGACACATATAAAAATATTTTGGAAAAATATCACAATTTGAAGATATCATAGTTCAGAAATATGACATTTCAATAATGTTGTGATTGAGAACTAGAACATTTGATACATGTCGCATTTCAGAACCACGATAACTAATGGCACGATTCACAACCGTGACATGAAATGTCATGATTTTGACCATAACATCTTATTCAATGTCATGGTTCAAAACTATGACATTCTCAAGATGATCATTTTGAGAAACCGCTTAACATTTGACAAAACGGTTAGATAATAATTAAACTATAAGATTTTAGGTCATTTTCATGTTTTTTAAGCATGAAAAAATTGATAAAATCATAGTTTTTATTAATCTGAATTTTATTTATTTTATGATTTTATAGAGTTAAAATATTTATAATTTTATCAAAATTTGGATAGAGTTCCCTCTATATAGGAACTATACCTAAAATTTTGTCTCGGTTAAATTTTTTTATAAAAAACCATAATTACCACAATTAACAAATTCTAACTAAACTTAACATATTCTCATGTTCTATAATCATAAGTAGCCCTAAGATTTTCAATAAGAAATGATGTTTAAAGACTAGAATGGATTTAATTTTTAGTTGTTTAAAAGGAAAAATATAAGTGATGAACTAGTTTTTTAAGAGAGATATAAGGGAGACAATGGTTTTTTTTTTTTCAAGAGAAGGGGAGCATCTGTATGTTGATGGTGTTTGATATGTTTAAATTTTAATTAATATCGCACTTGTGAAGCGCAACATCTTAAGTTGTTGTGCTTGAGAAACATGACATTTAGTTAATATCACACTTCATAAAGACAATAAGTCAAACTATGTCATTTCACCAAATATTTTTCAAACGATGTCATTCCCCCTAAATTTTTAAGTTTACCATGCTAATTTGACAAAAAAAAAAAACCTTTTCCTCCATCTTCTTTGAAAATGAACAATATTCATGATCCTCTAAGTAGTCATTGATAGTCATTTTTCCTCATTAAAAACACACGATAACCAAATAATCTTGGGATTCCAATCTCATTCCTTTATTCTCCAACCTAAAATTCATAACATGGATCATCCCTAAATAAAAATCTTTTCGCCTAAAAAATCAACCTAAAATTCTTCAAATCAAAATGTTCTATTCTATCTTTGCAAGTCAAATTCAGTGCATGAAGCATGTGTGCCACAAGCTTTCCACATGTACTAGATGTGCAAGTGTGTAAGTCCATACATCAACATTGTCTGGTCTTTATTCAATGGTCTCAAGTCAACTCCAATATCTTTCGAAGGTTGTTTTCAAATCAAAATAAATTTATATTTATTTTGAATAATTTATAATTTTATTGATTATTTATGGGTATTATAATAGATATTTGAGATGTTAGAGTCCATGTCTGGGAGTAAAAAGTTGTTGGGCATCATTTTTTCAAGACGAGATAAGGTTAGAATCAATATCCATGATGGGGTTAAGGGGATCATATTTGATTTTTAGTTTATTTGATTCATAATAGTTTGGTCTCAATGCAAAATTTTTATGCACATATGATTGTGTTTATATTTATGTATAAGTTACCATCTATTTCAAGAACTCAATTTATGATTAGATGACATATTCATGGCTTTCATCTTTACATGTTAATTGTCAAGTGTTTAAATTAGCAAGTGCATGCCTATGTTATTTATCATGTGGTTTTTATTATTGTGTTTGTTATGGCGTATAAGCTATCATTTATTTTGAGAATTCAACCCAGGGTTAGAGGGTCCCTTTTTTCACTTGTATCCTTCGATGATTATTATCCGGTATTTGAATTTGTAAATACATGTTTATAACCATATTGGTATGTGTTATTTGTTTTATATTTAAAATATTTTCATTGATGTTATGAGCAAGTTGGGCTGGATCAACTTGATCCCATAAAAGCCCATTTAAAATGAGTGGTGCCATTCAAATCATGTATTTATTATAGGTTCAATAATCATCAAATAACTCACCATTTTAGCAAGTCCAATGCTTGAACATTTTCTAAATGGGGATCAAGCCCTTCTCATTTCTAAATTAAAACCCACTTTATTAGTTTAGACTTTAAAACAAAACATGTTAGTTTAGGCAATTCCCAACATAATAAACACCATTTATTTTTTTAAAAAAATTATAGTTTATCTTAGACAGGATGTACAGGGTGATAATTATTTTTTTTATTACATAAATAGCCTTTTGCCTAAAAGTTCTGAAAGACCAAATAAGGTTTTCTAGTTACTATAAAACCAGGTTGCGATATTTTTTCTTCTTCTATTTTTACCCTTTGTTTTGTTAAGATGTCTTGTGTGAAAACTATTAGCCTATCATCCATTGAGTGATCTTCATCCTCTGTAATAGACCCTATCAAGCTTTCGAGATGCGTTAATAATTTTAGAATTATTTCTGTAGCTACTTGATTACTTTGTATATAGATTTGGTACATAAATATTTTCAAGTTTTAAAACCAAAAAATCTTTTATACCAATTATTATAATGATAAATGTTTCACTTAAATTTTTTCTTATTATATAGCAATATAGCCCTAACAAGATTTAACCTTACCTCATCAATTACTCATGTTTTCCTATAATTAAGAGTTTCACACCCCAATAGAGATTTCCTACATCTCACTCATTATAAACAAATGAAACACACACGTAGATGTGTAGTGCATAATAATTTATAAGAATATTTTTCAACATTTATTAAACTCAACAAAGAAATATGCAAGTCCTTATGAGTGCTATGTATAATATATCTTCTACATATAGGGTATTACATACTATATAATATATTTTAAAACCTACTTATAATAAAACTATATAGAAGTTACATTTGAAAACTTTCTTCATTTTCTAGTAAGGACTTGGGCAATTAACTACTTATCCCCCCATAAACTTAGTAGTTTTCAGGACATGTCCACCTATATACCACATTAGTTATCCACTCCCACATAAAATGAGATAAAAAAAAAAAGGACTTCAAAGACTTTGAAGCTCCAATGATGACATTACTGGTACTATAGAAATCTCAATAAGACAAATCCAGTTATATTAAGAAAGTTCACTAACATATATTGGAGTGGAGCACACGAGCTTCTTGAAGGTGGCAGGGCTCATGCCTTCGAGAAGCTTATGTCCCTCACTCCGATCTATATAAGTGAGCTTCCTTAATGTTGTTGGATTCATCTTGTTGAGATTTTTTATGGTACCGTTGAAGTTGTTATCAAAGTTTTGATGTTCTTCCAAAGTATTTTCTTTTATTCTTTATGTTTATTCTTTATCTTCTCTTCTTTTTGTAATTTATAAAGAGATGAGAGAGAAAATAAATAAAGAAAAGATCTTGGAGGAAAATAAAATCTCATATGATAACATTACCGGTATTATTAGAAAAATCTTAATGAGATAAATTCAATGACACCAAGAAAGGTCAACAATGATGACCAGAATGAGGCACACAATTTGCTTAAAGAAAAGTGAGCTCCACCACCTTCGGGTAGCTCGTATGGCCAATTTTGATCTTTATTAATGAATTTTATTGGTATTGTTAAATTTATTTTATCGAGATATTTTTGATGATATTAGTGGTGTTATCATGAGAGTTTCTGTATGCCTCTAAGGTCTTTTTATTTCTTTTTTTCTTTTTCCTTTCTCCTCTCTCCTCAATTTCATTTTTTATATATTATTTTATAATTTAAGGATAGTAAAAAGTGTTATATGCTACTCTTTTTAACTGTGTTATTTTCCTAAGTATTTTTTGCACTATGTTATTTTCTAATTTTTTTTTAAAATGTGTTAAAATATATATAAAAAAAACTTGCTAAAATTCTAGAGTATTTTTGTAGTTTAGCACTTAAAAAAAAGAGGATAAAATAACACAGTATAAAAAATATTTAGAAAAGTAGTATAGTTTAGAGAGTTGTAAATGACATCTACGACTCTGTCAAATGATAAAAATAGGCTGACATGATTTATAATAAAGAAAAAGAAAAGAGGATAGAGAAAAACAAGGAAGGAAAGAAAAAGGGCCCAAAGACACATCGAAACTCTAATGTTAACACCACTAGTATTATTGGAAAAATATCAATGAAATAAATCTAACAATATATAAAAAAATCACGAACAGCAACCGATATGAGCCACATGAACCATCCAAATGTATTGGGGCTCATTTGTCTTTAGACAACTCGTGTGACACACTCCGATCATTGTTGGTGACCTTCCTTGCTTTTGTTAGATTCATTCGTCCAATGATGTCGTTATTGGAATTTTGGTATATCTTTGAGGTCTATTTCTCTCCTTTTATCCTTGTTTTTCTCTCTCTCCTCTCTCTTTTTTATAATTTATGAAAAGAGAGGAGAGAGAGAGAAAAATCTTATAGGCACAACGAAACTTCGATAACAAAATCATTAGTGCTGTTAGAATGATCTAAACGAAATGAATCCAATGGCAGCAATAAAGATTACTAACGATGACAGGAGTGTGCCATACAAGTTGTCCAAAAATAAATGAACCCTGATTCATTTGGACGGCTCATGTGCTCTATTCCGGTTACCGTTCATGACTTTTATTGGTGTCATTGAATTAGTTTTATGGATATTTTTTTAATAATACCAATAGTATTATTATTAGAATTTCAGTATATTTTAATATTTTTTTTATTTTTTTTTCACTTTTATTGGTGTCATTGAATTAGTTTTATGGATATTTTTTTAATAATACCAATAGTATTATTATTAGAATTTCAGTATATTTTAATATTTTTTTTATTTTTTTTTCACTTTTATTGGTGTCATTGAATTAGTTTTATGGATATTTTTTTAATAATACCAATAGTATTATTATTAGAATTTCAGTATATTTTAATATTTTTTTTAATTTTTTTTCACTTTTTTTTATTGTGTCAACTTATTTTCATCATTAGAGAGAGTAGCGGATAACAAGGTTATGAACTATTATTTTTTAAAATATTTTTAATATTTTATTATTTTTTTAAGTACCAGCACCGACGAACTCAATTCCACAGGTATCTCTTTCCCACTAATTTGGACAATACATGGTGAAACTGTTCTTTTGTTGCAGGAGACCGGGCCGATCAATCCACGATCCATATGAAAGCAATTTTTGCGTAGCAGCATGCTGTCCCACATCTATATTTCCTCCTTTACGTCAAAATTAGCTTACAATGATTTTATTTTATTTTATTTTTTGTCTTGGACCTGGTTGGACTTCCAACCACACCAACACTACGCAGTAATCCACGAGCAATTTTGACATAGGAAGCATTTTTATGCGTCACTGTAACATCACCGTGTTGAACACCAACAATTACGAAAATCGAAGTGATAGTATTCATAATGCTATATATCAGCGATGGGCAAGCACGTGATTACCATGGACAGATTTCAATGTAAAGAAGTTGGAAGGGCGTTTACCTTTGCAGAAGTAGAAGCTAAAAACTCCAGAGAGAGTTGATGCAGAGGCCTTTCTGAAGTGTTGAGATTGATAAGAGTCCGTGCCTGCACTGCACTGACCTGAATAGACTGGTGAGTTATTTATTGGGAACCGTAAGGATTTTGTTTTTCTAAATTGCAAAAAGAAGACAGTATATGCAGTTAAAGATGGGAGCGATGAACAAGGCCATGTTGCGCATTAAATACTCGTCACTTATTTTCCCGAAATGGCCCATCCTCCATTTAATTTATTCGTTTTTTTCCTAGTAGGAGCTGGACCATTGATCCATCTGAAAGATTATTTGATGTAGCCATTGCTGGAACTTGGAATACCAACCTTTCTTGCGGTGCCATGGATTGCCAACCCCTTTGACTATCTGGTTATTGTTTAAAAGGTTAATGGATGAGAAAATAAGAAAATGGTGGATTAAAGGTAGAGATTGTTTTAAATTCAACTTCAGAAGTTTAAATTTGATGGAAACAAATGCCATGAAGATTATACAAAATTAAGCATACTTTATGAAAGGGAGATTTTTAAATACAATTATGATGGGTATCATAATGAAGTTCGGATTCCTCTCTAGTTCGAGTACATGGTGAAGCTTTTGAGGTCAAGATTGTTGACGAAATGCATGCCTTTGCTGTACAGGTCAGAAAATCGACATGCAGCTGCAGCGATAAATACAACACCATTTAAGAGGCCTGGAAATTAAGTTAATACGGCAAAGATAATACCTGAAAACAAATAATACATCACCCTCAGTACGAAACCATTTAATGAAGGTTTCACGAGCAAGCTGGTAGACAGACTCCCAATGAGTATTTTTATATTGGCCAGTGAATTTATTCATTAACAGTGGCCCTGGTCTATGAGCTTGGAATTCGTGTTTCTCGGATTCTCGGACCCGACTCCAGATTGACCCGGAAAAGAGTTTTGGCCATTTGGGTGGATCAACTCGCCAAAATAAAACCCAAGCTCCCGCCAGGCGAGGGGGTTTAGCAATATAAGACTTTGATGTAGTTGTGTTGCACGCAGCGAAGGTTCTCTTTTTCCATAGATCCCTTTTGCATCATGTTCGCTGCTGTGTCTTTACCCTCCATGACAATCTCAAAGATTTCAGGGGAGCAGGACAGTGGAGAAAGCACATTTTTACCTGTTTCTCTTGGTCTTTTGTTTGCTAATCTTGGTCTTTTGTTTGCTAATAAGTGAAAGAACCCCTGTTTCTCAAGGGTCATATCTCGTCCACAAGATTTTCAGCCGGTAAGGACCGTAGAGCCAAAAATAGGCACCAGATTTTCTGTCTCCATTTCACGATCGTAAGGTATGGTTTGAGACGTGTCAGACTCCCGATAGAAACTACAGCGCAAGGGACCACTCTGCATCTCAGATAGGATGGATCCAAAAGTCGAACCCTCCGATCCCAACAGCCATACCAACCAGAGGACACGATAGAAACTTGGATTATCTACTTGAGGCTCCGCAAGACAAAATAGAGCATGCATAGATAAAATGTGTTCACAATTGTTGACAAGTTACATAAACATTACCAAGACAAATAATTAACGAAATTTGATTAAAGTTCAGTGCCTCGACATGTCCACAGTTACAAAAATTTGGCTTATATAAGCACTTGGAAAGAATCAATCCGAATCCTCAGCTTAAAATATTTTGCATCTTTTAAAGCGGAAGTAAATAGGCAAAAATCTCAAAAGGGACACTTTCCTCGAACAGTCCGTGTACATTCAAGAAGTACTTGCCATTATAAGCCTCCAAAACTGAGCTGGTGACCATTATATTTTGGTCTTCAAACTTCTACGTACATGAACCTGTCCCTTCCAATTAATTAATATGGTGGATCCAAGAGACAATGTTTGCAGTTCTTCAATCATTCTGCGGTAGAAGTTTTGTTATAACAAGGAAATCAAAGGGGAAAAAAAGAATCAATCAAAGAAAGGGAAAAATGAATCTAAGGATGACAGGAATAATATCTGTTTTTTTTTTAATATATTTTTGAAAAAATTCAAAAAAAAATAATTTTAATTTATTTTAAATTAATATTTTTTTATATTTTCAAAGTATTTTGATATGAAAATATTAAAAATAATTTTTTAAAAATAAAAAAAATATTTTAATACATTTTAAAAAACAACCTTCCATCTCAAATGATTAAAGGGTTGAATCATAAATGCGATGCAAGCACCTGAATTTTCTGCAGCAATTTCTCTGCCATAATTTTCTGCTGAATTCCACTTAAAGTCTCCGAATTCATGATTGCATTGGCAACAATAATTACTATTGATGGAGAATTAGCATTCACCTATACTCGTAAACGAAAAGATAAGGGTTTATCATTAGAATTTGATCTCTTCTACAAAAGCAAAACGGAGCAGTCTTAAAGTGGTATATCAATGCAAACATGCTTAAAGCAGAGAAGATGAGACGACTATGAAACAAAAGAATGAAAGGAAAACAAAAAAAAAGGAAATAAATATAGTAACACTGCTCAAAAAATCATACCCAAACACGGCCATTTAAGCCGACTGCTATCTCAAAGGAGAGCTTCTTGCCAAGAGCCTCAAGAACCGGACATGTTGGTGAGCTCAACAGCCTAAACACGAAAAAAAACATATCCATCATGAAACATAAATACGGAAGCTAGCTAAGTAATTTCGTTATGCAGTGAAAATCTTAAGGCAGTGGCTTCAGTCTATTAAAAGTTACAAGGGGAGATGCCTCACATTCTTGATAGACCAGTTGAACATTCAAACATGTAGCCATCTTTGAGGGCACCAAATTCTGCTGCCTTCCCACTGGCTATGAAACAAAAACAAAATTTTAAGAAAGCTCAAGAAATAGTTTGCAATAATTTACAAAACAAACCAAACAGTAATATGACACAATTACAAGCATGCTGATTAACCAACCATCAGTGCATGACAACTCAGGACTCATTCCAGGATTTGCCTTCACAACTCGAACATAGAGCAGGGTACCTGCCTGCTCCGAGCAGCATTGGTAAAACGAAACATTAGCAGTGTAATTTCAGTTTGAAGAGTTCAACCACGGTTTTTTGTTCATTTATGAATGTTAAGAGAAAGAAATAATCAAGACTGGGTGCCAAGCCAAAAGGCAGACACTGTTAAGGTAGTTGCAAGACTTTGTGATTTCTGATGGTGAATTCTTAAATTGGTAAAATACTAGCCTCATTATGATATATATTTCCACAGGTGTCATCTCAAAATGCAGCAAATAAAGTTTCTTCATGATTAATTTCACTTTTACAGAATCCTGATATTTCTAGTTTTCCACAATGGCAAGCAAAATTTGGGCTGCCGTCCATGCAATTAAAATAAGATGGGATTATAAACTCAAACTTTTGATTTTTTGAAAAGATATCGTAGTTCCAAACTATTTGATATGATTTCCTTGCACACGAGAAACTAAGGCATAGACCAAGTAAACAATGCCACTAATGGAAATATGACTTCATGAGTATGAACCTCAAATTTGGGTATGTTTCTCCTGGTCCCTCCTTCAAATGCAAGCACAGGCAAAAAAGCCAAGGCAGGTCCTTTCATGTCGATAAGAAAGTTCTGCAAATTAAAAGTTAAGGCAAGCATTTGGATGTAATAATATTTTATAAAGCAAGATGGATGAAAAACACTAGAATTTAATTAAGGAGAACGCATACACCAACTGTGAGAAGGACATGGGAAGCGTACAGAACAAGCATTTAACATAATAGATGGAAAGAAGAAATAAATAGAACAAGTATAAGCACTCATGGCTCGTAAGCAAAACCATTGCAATGTTTTAAAGACATTACATGAAGCACACAAATCAGGAAAATGTACATGCTGAAGCATTTAGTAATATCCTTCACTACCATGAATTCCAAATAGCCAGTCACCATTCTACAGTTACTGATCACAGAGAATAGTGTAAGAAAGAAGATAGACTAGATCAGATCTTTCCTATCCATGCTTCCTTATGTCTTCCAAGCTAATTAAGAAAATCAACAGATTATTTTGATTTAAGCCACAATTTGGTTCGGTCAATTTTGCTCATTAAAGAGGTCAACTTGTGTTTGACCAATATCTCCTGCATCACATATTAGACCTAACCAAAACTGGCAACTCGACCTGTGAACCTGTAAATACTTCTATTGTGATAAACCATGGTCTTGCTTTCTATCCGGATCATATTCCAATTACTAACAAAAGGTATTAAAGGTAGGCAGGGAAGTTGATCTATCTAGCTCATATTGGACCTGACATATCATATGCAGTTATTGTTGTGTTCAATTCATGCATAATCTAAATAACCAACACATGATTGCAGTGAATCGTATCTTGGCTTACCTGAAATCCTCTCTAGGTAAAGGTGTTATGTTCTCTCAACATAACCACCTGGATATTGTGGGATATACTAGATCCAAATTAAATACAAAATCTAGCTTTGGATATGTGTCATTTGTTGGGTGTAACATTCTAACTTGGAGTAAAAAATAGAATGTGGTATCACTATCCAATGCAGAAGCAAAGTACCTTGAGTTCCATCATGCAATTACAAAGCTTACTTGGCTCAAAATTAATTCTCTTGGGTGAACTTACCAGTGGTGGTCTTTTGTGACAACACAGCGGCTACTGAGATTGCTAACAAACTGATTTAACATAATCGAATCAAGCATGTTGAACTTGACATGAACTACATCAAAGGCAATCTCGACTCTGGTGTGGTTGAGATTTCTTCTATTAAAAGTGAATCAGTTGGCTGATATAATGATTCATGTTGTTACTAGTGATACTTTCAATAGTTCGCCATCCAAGTTGGGTATGTGTTATATAAATGCCCCAACTTGAGGGGGAGAGATAAAAAAATATTAGGTGTATACAACTATCAATTAGTTAGCTGATTTTTAACCTAACTTTTAGCTCCCAGATTGTAGCCTATTCAATTGCATAGTTGACTTAGCTAAATGATTGATATATATCTTGTATATATACTCTTTAGTGATATGAACAAAAACTACCCAGCCTAGCTCAATTCTTCATTTCATGTCAATAATAAAACTTAAATTTTCCAGGTCTTCCCAATTTAACCTATTTCTTTTTGGAGGGAAAAAATATTGAGATGGATTATTTCATAAAGCTAAAGCAGAAAGAAAGTTACGGCAATCATCAAGTGATTAATAGCATCAAGCTCACAACATAGCTCATATTTAAAGTGCTTACATCTGATTTAGAGTCTACAACAATTCCAAGTATACTGTCCTCCGCACACGGAACATACTGTACAAAAAATCAAATAAATCATCATACACAAGATAATGAACATCAACCACAAAAAATATTTAAAGTCATGTGTGAGATAAAACAGATATAGTTCCTACCTGAAATCACTTGCATAATAATACCATTCATTGGATGAAGGGATCTCATTGTGGATCCCATCCACTGAATGAATGAAATTTTCACAGGGATTTAGGGACGAAACTTTCCGTGATCTTGGCATACTTCACTAATGTGCAAATTACAAATTTTCTATAAAATCACGTTGAGATTGGCAACTAAAAGAGAATAATAGCAGCAGCAGCAGCGCTTCCCATACAAGATCACACAAAATACTAACTCAATCACAAAGAAGTATTATATTATTAAAATTTTGAGCAATCTGCTAGATTATCCACTGTTGGCATCAGTGCATAAACTATAATACAAGATAGCTAACAAATTAAAAAAAAAAATCCAACATTAAAACTGTTCATTCCTCATAGAAAATAATGAAATGCCTTTCAAATCCCACCTTTATTTTCTCCAAACAATTCAAAAATATTTAACACAAATCAACACTCCCATTTAGCTCGTTACTGCGGTCCCTTTCAAATTGTTAAGTAATTTTAAACAAATTTAAAGCATATGCCCATAATATTATGAAAAACAAAAGTCACAGCTTGCCACATCACCAACTAATAGGCAATCAGTAAGTAAGCAAGCATACCCTCTTTTGGGAGGTTTCAACCCAATATTTATTTGGCTTTGAGAACCTCAATTTCCCTGCTTTCATTACAGATATAGCATCACAGTCCTGTTAAATTAAAGACACCAAAACTCAAACCAAATTTTGAAAAAAGAAACAAACTTTGCAGACCAAGAAATTCAAAAGTTTTTTTTTTTAAAAAAAAAAAAACCTAAAAGATAGACCTGACGGAGCCCACCACCAAGCTTAATTGTCTGGTTAGTCATGCTAGAAAGATCAACAACCACATCTCCTGGTACCTACAATTTGACAGAGAGAGAGAGAGAGAGAGTTTGAGTCTTATAACTGTACGAATTGGAAATTAAATCTGTAAGTGTATAGAAGAATATGAAAACCTACCACTAAGTTATCAATAAAGGTCGCCGGCGAACCGGAGGATTTACTCTCCATATTTATCGGCGATAGATACTTCTCTGTGCGTTCTTCGCTGAGGAGGGAATTTAGGGAAGCGGGAATTTATATACTATTCTTAAAACGCACCGTTTATGATAAATATCTGACAAGGGCGGTCTTGAAACATTCCCCAAACGACTTGTCGTTTTTACTCTATCCCTAAAACTTAACGTAAGAAAAAAGGAAGAGAAGATACTTACCAAAAAAAAAAAAAAAAGGAAGAGAAGATAGGTGTTATGAATATGATGTCGGAGATGGTAGTCTGGAAACTGAAAACGACATCACTTGATTGAGCTAGTTCCAAAGAGCAAATGGAAATTGTACGGTCACACTGGCTTCCGTTGAATGGTCATTGCTTGAGTCACAAACTTGTGTCAGTTCCGAACAAGGTAACTCTCAGAAATCTTGAAAAGACAACTTTAATTTCTTGCAGCTTACAAAATAATGCTACTTCAATTCGGTTGGCTGAAAACCCATCTGAGAAATCAATTTATTCACGTGGGTTTTTGACCAGGAAATCTGTTATGGATGTTTCAAAGGTTAATAGGATGATTAAGGAGTGTACAGAAGATGGGTTTTTCGAGGATGCAATTAGAGTGTATCTTGATTTCATTGAATGTGGTTTTCCAGTTGAGGAATTCAGGTTCTTTCCTTGTTTGATTAAAGCGTTTGGTGGGCTTTATGATGTTAATAAAGGGAAACAAATTCATGGGCATTTGTTGAAGTTTGGGTTTTTACAAGACATTTTTGTTAAGAATTCTCTTTTGGGTATGTATTGGAAATGTGGGGCTGGTGGGAATGCGGTTGACATGTTTGAGAGGATGGAGGAGAGAGATTCAGTTTCGTGGAATACAATGATATCTGGGTTTTGTCAATCAGGAGAGTATGTGAAATCGTTGGTGATGTTTAGAAGGATGGTTAAGGAATGTGGTGGTTCATATCATAACCGGGTGGCATGTCTTGCTGCTCTTTCATCGTGCGCTTCAATTAAGTGTTTGACTCATGGGCTAGAGATTCATGGGTTCCTTGTGAAAAAAGGGGTGGATTCTGATGAGTTCTTGGTGAGTGCGTTGATTGAAATGTACATGAAATGTGGAGATATAAAGAATGCTGAAAATGTTTTTGAGAGAATTCGGGATAATGAGTTGGTGGGAAGGAATATGGCGGTATGGAATGTGATGATCTTGGGGTATGTTTCAAATGAATGTCTTTCATTGGCTTTGGAATTGTTTGTTGAGATGTTAGAATTAGGGATTAGCCCAGATTCCTCAACTGTCGTGGTTGTTTTAGTTTTGTGCTCCAAATTGCTGGATTTAGCTGTTGGAAAGCAAGTCCATGGACTCATTCTGGGTCTTGGCCTGGATGATGATGTAAGAGTTGGAACAGCTCTTATGGAGATGTATTTTAAATGTGGTGATCCTGAAACCAGTTTGCAAATATTCAAAAAGTCTCAAAATCGTAACTTAGTCATGTGGGGTTCAGTGATGTTGAATTGTGCTCAGAATGGTTACCCAAATGAAGCATTGGAATTTTTCAGTGAGTTTATGTTGGATTGTGGTTTTCCAGATCCTGTCATTCTTTTGGCTGCACTCCGGGCATGTTCATTCTTATCTCTTAAGCCTAGAGGGATGGCAATTCATGGATTTGCTATAAAGATGGGGTTTGATTCTGATGTTTTTGTTGGCGGTGCCCTAGTTGATCTCTATGGAAAATGTGGAGACATGGAGTATGCTCAACAAGTTTTTTATGGATTATCAACCAGAGATCTGGTATCATGGAATGCGCTAATATCTGGATTTGCTCAAAATAAGTGTGCAGATGAAGCTTTGAAGGCATTTCGTGATATGCAATCTAAACAAATCAAGCCCAATACTGTAACCATGGCATGTATTCTTTCTGTTTGCACTCACTTGTCAGTCATGATCCTTTGTAAGGAGGTTCACTGCTACCTACTACGGCATTGGTTTGAGACCAATGCTCTTGTAAACAACTCTCTAATAAGTGCCTATGCCAAATGCGGGGACATACATGGCTCACGGACTGTATTTGAAAAATTGCCTGTACGAAATGAAGTTACGTGGAATTCAATCCTACTGGGTTTTGGAATGCATGGCCATACTGATGAAATGTTTGCAACATTTGAAAAGATGAAAGAAGCAAACATAAAGCCTGACCATGGAACTTTTACTTCCCTCCTTTCCAGCTGCAGCCATTCTGGGAAGGTTGACGCGGGATGGAAATATTTCAATAGCATGATGGAAGACTATAACCTTGAACCACGAGTTGAACAATATACTTGCATGGTTGATCTTCTGGGCCGAGCTGGCAATCTAAATCAGGCATATGATCTGATAATGTCAATGCCTTGTTCCCCAGATGATACAATATGGGGTTCCCTTCTGGCATCCTGCAAAAATCATGGTAACACAAAGTTGGCAGAAGTTGTGGCAAATCACATATTTGAACTTGATGCTTCAAGTGTTGGTTACCGTGTACTCCTTGCAAATCTGTATGAAGATTATGGAAATTTGAATGAAGTTTTTCGAGTTCGAACTGAAATTAAACAAATGGGACTGGAAAAGCAGCCTGGATGCAGTTGGATTGAAGTTGATAACAGTATACATATATTTGTTGCTGGTGATTACTCACATGATCGGTCTGGGGATATCTATGCTACCATAGAAAGTTTATCACTAGAAATGAAAAGAGTGGGGCATGTTCCTCACATTCAAGCAGCAAGCAACAAGTACTGGGCTTGATGAGTCAAAGGATAGAATTGTTTTGATAAGAAGAAAGGATTCTGTCTTCGGGGGTAACCTTGTAAGGAGAAACGAGAAAGAAAACTATTTGAATTATGTTCAATCAATAGTTGTCAATGCCAAGCTGCATGGATGGTATTGGAAAGCAAGGTAGCTGGCATTTATCAAGTGACTGATATTTGAAATGATTTATTGGAACCACGTAGATGCCAACCGATTAGTTTTTCCTCCCTGAAACTAATCAGGTATGTTTCTGTACGACTATCTGATATTTTTCTTTACTCTAGATTGGTCATTTTTGTTCATTAATGCTGTCAAATTATTTTTATCTTCTAAGCATCAACATGTCTTCTCATTTTCAGGAAAACTTATCTGAGGTGAATTGGGCAATTTGATGGTAAACAGAAGGTGAAAAGTTTATTCCTGAAATGCCAGTCGAGAGCTTTCCTTGAAATCTTGAATGCAAGTCATGTATAATGCCTTCACTTGAAATTTTGGAAATTGAGCTGAAGTATGTGAGCCTGGTGAGGCCGAGGATGGCCTTGTTTTTCTGACAGGAATGGTTTCTGTTTGTGGGTCTAACCTTGTAAGTGGCAAAACAAAAAGGAAAATTCACTAGTTGAAAGTAATGAGCCAATGCTTATTCAACGCCAGATGTATGGGGTGATATTGGAACGAAAGGAAGCAGGCATTGATTGAGTAATTGAGATTTGAGATAATTCTCAGTGTTGTGCAGGTGCCAATTAAATGGTTTTTTTCCCTGCAACTAACCTTTTTTTTTGTTTCACAGGGAGTGGTTGTTGAAAATTATTTTTAAAATTTTTTTGTGTTTATTTATTATTAAAAAAAATTAGTTAACAGAAAATATTTTTCAAATAAAGAAAAATTTAATTTATTTTTTAAAAAAATATTTTTCTAAAAAATTTGGATGAAAAATACTTTTCAAAAATTATAAAAAAATTTAGAAATGTTATATTATTTATTGATTATATTAAATTTGATTTTTAAATTTTTTATTACTATATATATTTTATTTTAAATATTTATTTTTCAATTTTATCTTTTAAAATTTAATTTTTATATTAACTTTAGTCTTTATTTTTGTAATTGCTATTTGCTTTTCTCTTATATTTTTTTATTGAAATTATTTATCTATTAAATTTGAACCTTATTATTTTGATTATTATTTATTTAATTTGAAATAATTTATGAAATGTTAATTATTATTATTTTAATTTTTTCATCTTTTATTTTTTTATTTTTTAGTTTTGATTTCTATTATTTTAATTATTATTTATTTTATTTGAGATCATTTATGAAATTATATTTTTTTTAATTTTATTTTCATTCAACTTTTTAATTTGTAAGATTTGTTTTTTATTATTTTAAAAAAGTTAAGAAAAATAAATTATTAATAAATTATTTTTCAACTTATTTTTTATAATATTACTAAATACTAAAAAATATTTTTTAATTTATTTTTTATTATATTTAAATATAAAAAAATAATTAATTTTTTAAAAATTTATTTTTTAAAAAATACTATATTTTTCAGTAAACAAACAGACATAGTAGGTTTGCGTCCGACTACTTGATGTTTCCTCATACTTCAGATTGGTCGCTTTCGCCTCATTAAAATGCTGTCAAATTAGATGTCTTTCTTAAGCAGTTAACATGCCTTTTCATCTCTGGCAAACTCAGCTGAGATGAAATTGAACGATTTGCTGGTAAAAGAAAAGTTGAAAGGCATATTCCTGATGGGGTCCCTTGAGAGCTCTTCTTAAAATCCTGGAGGAAGACTGGTCATGTTTAATGCTTTTACTTGAAATCTTGGAAACTGAGCTGAAGCAAGTGGGATCTTAAGATCAGCCAGCCCTAGATTTGAGAGTGTTTAATTTCTTTGATGGTATTGCATGATCGGAGTCTCATCTCATCACCTTCTATTGTCAAGAACTCACCAGCCTAGTTGGGCCAATTGAAGAGGTATCTGATCCCATCCTCGTTGAAAAATTCACTAGACTTGTGGGGTGATACGTTCTGGGTCCGTGTTGCACTGCATGCATTTTTTCCCCGTAAAAACAATGTTTAAGGGATGCAATTATGTTTTTTTAAAATAAAAATAACAACTCGCACTATAGTTTTAATTGGGTTAATAAGTTAATTTTTTTAATTAAATAATAAAAAAATTAAAAAAAATAGAGAACTGATAAAATTTAATTAAAAAAAATTAATGATAACTTGGAAAAAAAATATTTGAAAGTACAAAATTGAATTAAAAAAATAGTTTGATGTAGGGGTGAGCAAAAAAACCGAAAAATGGATTTAACAGAAAAAATCAAAAAAATTAACCAAAAAAACCAAACCAGTAAAAAAAATCGATTAAACCTATTAAAATATTTAAAAAAATTATTTGGTTTGGTTCGGTTTTCAGTTTTTGTGTGCCTGAATCAACCAACCCGAACCAAATTGAATCTGTTCGATTTAGAAATTACAAAAAAAAAAAAAGCCAAGGGCCGCCTCCTCCCTCTCATTAGTCATTAGGTATTAACAATTAACCCTAGCACAAACCATTTTTTATTTATTTCAGTTTTAGTTTCACACAACTATCCTCTCCTCCCTCATTAACCCTTTCATCCATGGTGATACAACCGCTGCCCTCACCCCCTCCCATTAACAGACGCCCCCTCCCTCGAAAAGTTTAGAGATACAGACAATGTCTAAAAATAAACCAAGTCATTTCCTCTCTTTCCCCCAAAACTCTAATTTGAAAGTTAAAATCCTACTAAGATTAAAACTTTCGGTTCAATTTCAGAGATTAATTTTTTATGGGGTTAAGGATTTTGATGAAAAGACTAAAGTAGTGGTGGATTTTGGTGGTGGAGAAGGTGAGGGTGGAGGGGGGGATGATGGTGATAATGATCGAAAAATGAAGAAAAAAGATGGGATTTTGCCAAAATGGTTAAATTTCATTGTTGATGATGTAAAGATTGTGTTTGTTGCTGTTGTTGTTTCCATTACATTTTATTTTTTTGTAGTAGAGCCAAGATTCATTCCTTCTTTGTCCATGTATCCAACATTTAATGTTGACAATCATGTTTTTCAGATAAGATAACAATTAACATGACTTCCTTTCCTTCTCTTTCTTTTCTTTTATGATGTTAATTTATGATGTTAAGGAGGTTTTGTGGGAGTAAATTTGATAATGAACTGAAACAAATTTTAGTCACAGAGAAAAAAAACTATAGGTTTTTTCAGTTTTGAATTTAAAAAATCAAACCCAAACTGGTCAGTTTGGACCGATTCCTATTCGGTTTGGGTTCCTTCTTTTTTTTTTATTGGTTTGGTTGTTTTTTAAAGATAAAAACCAAACTGAACTGAAAATAATCATCTCTAATTTGATGTAGCTTAATAAATATGTAATCTAAGTAATAAGAGGTAAGTCAATTCAAATTTACTTGCAAAACTCATAATTTATGTTATGATATCAAAATGACTTGATATAAAAGAAATTAAAAAAAATTATAAAATTAATTTTTATTTAAAAAAATCAAAAGATAAAATCATTAAAAAAAAGATATTGACTAGTGTTAACTTTTTAAACTCGTGACTCAGATCATTAAAATGAAGACATCAAACATAAAAAACCACAAAACACAATCAATCTCTAATAAATTAAATATTGAATTGAATAATAAAATTGAGAATCAAATCGATTATATAAAGGATCCTTAGAAATAGTAATTAAAACAATAAAAATTAAAATTAATCAAATCGATTATATAAAGGATCCTTACAGTAATTAAAACAATAAAAATTAAAATAAAATAAAATAATAATTAAAAGATTAAGAATAAAAATCAAAATAAAAAATAAATTAGAGGATAATAAAAAAAAAATTAATAGAATAATGAAATTGAAAAGAAAAAAATTATAAAAAATATATATTATAAATTTGAATTGAAAGATAAAATTAAATAATTAAATATAATGATTAAGGGGAAAAAAAAAGTGCATACTCTAACTATCGTCGATTATGATGGATGGAACGTTACAAATAAAGAAAAAATAATAGAATTTACTATTATCCAAGATTTAAACGTAATAAACAACAAAATGCACAAAAAATTAATAAATAAATATGAAAATGAAAATCAAGAAGACAACCGAATCCAGCCTGCAGTTGTTTCGAAGTATGAATATATGAGAACAACAAGAACCTATGCCTTTCTTGTTTTCTTCTTTTCCTTCTTGAATCAACTCCTATAACACATTGTGTTCCATTTTAATAAATACAGCCACACATGTAGCATCTTTACAATACCTAAATGCCATGAGAGTTGTCATCAAGGAGGTTCTCCAGTGACCTGGCTTTTCTGCTCCGAACCCTGCCGGCTTCTTTCAATAGCTCGGCCAGCCTTTTTTTCTCATCAACAACATCTGGATTTGCTGTCCCGAGCTTTTCCTCCCTCATCCCAACAACATACTCCAAGATTTCAATTGCATCGTCCAACCTGCGTCAAACATTACAGAGCACCTCAACTCAGCTTCAAGTAGAACTTGTTATGTGGAAGAAAACTGCACGCGAGCACGTTCAGGCTAACACATCTATATTTTACAAATTAAATAAATCTAGAGAAGAAAAGGCATCCCATCCATTTGGTAACTATACCACCTAACAACATCAAATCGTTAAATGAGCAACATTGATGACTTGACTAGAAATTAAAATGGCATTAAGCCTCTGACAGATGCAAACGAGGATGGCATGGAGAAAAGGCACAAGAAATGGTAAAAGGTGCATACCTGCCCATTGCATCATAAATGCCTGCAAGATTGCTATATACCCCAAGAGTGTCAGGGTGATATGGTCCACACTCTTGTTCCAGAACAATCTTGGCTTCCTCAAACAATTCTGCAGCCTCATTTATAGCATTGCGCCGCACACAGGCCAGACCCATTTGGTTGAGAGCAATGCCAAAGAAAGCAGATTTCTTCTCCCCGCTTGAACGGAGCTTTGAAATTGCGTTCTTAAAGGAGTTGTAAGATTCAGAATAATCCCCCAGCAGGTAGTACATGACACCCATTTGAGCTTCAATTCCAGCAATTGTGCTTTGTTGACCAGGTGCATCTTTATATATCTTTAACGCCTTCTTTAGCAACTTGATTGCCTGATCGAGCTCATTCATTGATTCATAGACAGCAGAAACATCAGTGAGGCCACTAGCGATCTCCTCTGGAGGGATCCCTATCAAGGGCTTTTCATAAATCCCAAGGGCATTCTCACAGTATGATTTTGAGTCCCTCAACTTCCCAGTTCTGTTAAATAAATCAGCCAAACGAACAAAAACTGAAGCAACAGATGGATGATTCTCTCCTTTTGTTGTCTTAAAAGCTGTGAGTGCTTTTTGATAAGCAAAAATAGCCTCATCATACCTAGACAAAGATAAGTAAGCATCTCCGATGCTACAATCAACACGGGCCACCTCAGCTTCCTGGCCATGTGCCACCATGGCCATACTGGCTAACACAAGATGTTCAAGAGCAGCTTCATGATCTCCCTTTGTTTCACATATAAGACCCATAAGCCGTCGATCCACTGCCTCTTCAAGAGACGCAGGAGAACCGTTGTCTCGATGAATGTCTAGAGCCATCTGGCAAACCTTCTGCGCATCCTCAAACTGCAATGCTTGAACATGGGCCTCAGCCAAATATCTACAAGTCTCGCCAACTCTAGGGTCAGTTTCTCCCAGAACTTGTTTCTGCACTTCCAATCCTGTTGAGTAGCACTTTGTTGACTTCCCAAGCTGGCCCAGCATCGCATAAGCATCACCCAACTGCATGTACCCAGCAAACTTGGCAAGGGCATGCTCTTGGCCTTCCTCAGGCAATGGAATCTCAATTGAATGCTCAAGAATGGGAATGGCCTCGCTATACTGGCCTATGCTGCAGTGTATGGCTGCTGTGACATGCAAACACATTACCAATTCTAAACTGGGCTTATCATTTGCACATATTTCGAAAGATTTAGATGCGCGAAGAGCTAATTCAAGAGCTTTCTGGGGATTATCCCCTGAAGAAATCAAATCCCTTGCTTGCTTTAGCAAAAATTGTCCAAGATCTGGATTATCTAAACCCGATTCTGATGAATCCTCGGTTCCATTCGGTAACTTTACTCCTCCAAGTGGAGAATTTCTTTGTTTCTTCATCAATCTGACTCCCACATTTCCTTTTTTCAAATTCTCGTCATTCCGCTTGTCAATAGCAGGTTTCTCTGAGGGACATTTTCCCTTGGGAGTCATCTTCGATGATGCTTCAGAGTCCAAAGGCTTCTTTGAGGTTCTTGAAGAAACAGACTTGGTGCTTGCAGATTTGGTCTTGTCCAAGTTCCCCGACTTCTTGCTCCCTGATGAACTTCCCTTCTTGGAAGAAGAGCTACTATGAGTGCCAAGTTCTGGTTTATCCACCTCTTCCTCTTCCTCTTCCATTATCTCAACCTCTCTCATCTCTCCCCCTACCAGATGGCGCAACTCTGAATCAATCCTAGACTCTTCACCATCAGATCCAAAGCTATGCCTTAAGGGAGACTGATCAGAACTCTGTATATCACACACATTCTCATAAAGCTGCTCGATGGAGGTGCCAAGCACCCCATCAACTGCCACACCATAAACAGAAACTCCATCTACAGGAGGATCTAGGCCAGTACAGCGACGGCCATGCGGACTCGATTTTCTCCTTGGGGACTTATTAGGCACAGAACTGTCCTTCATCGGCACTGAATTTCCATTCATTTCATTCACTATTCCTTCCTCATCAATTCCATCCATAACAATTCCAGGCATCTTTATTCACCCAAATCAATGAAAACACCGAGTTCCAATAAACTAACTGCGACAAAGTTTCCATAAAAAAGGAAAAGGGCATCATGCTATATCAAACAATTGGCACTGTAGATCCAAACAAAAAAAAAAACTCGTATATTTAAACTATCTAATTATATACAAGATGCACCAACCTTTACACATGTAGCTAAAACATGACAAAGTCAACTAAAACCATAGCAAAAACTCCAATGATAACATCAAAATCTCAATCCTTTAACTTGTGCTTTAAACAGCCCTTCAAACTTTCCATGTTTGTAACAGCAATAAAAAATCTAACGTTTCTTAATTAGATCTTTTGAAAAAAAATGTTTCCAAAACTCAATAAAATGAACCCTTAGATTATAAACTCATCAATACAAAACAACACAATCCCACAAATTATACAACTGACACAACAAAAAATCAATGAACAAAAATGCAAACTTTATTTTTTTTCTGACAGTTGACCTCTCAAACTGATCCAATAACAGACAGAACATAAAAGGCAAAAAAAAGAGAAGACATTGATAAATTCAGTACCTTCAAAACCAGTCATGAAAGAAGATTCCAAGATGATGTGTTATCTGGGCTTTTTAAACAGGAGATAGAGATTGAATACTGAGTGATTACACATAGAGAAAGACAAACACCAAAAATAAAAATCTTGAATTTGGTTTTGTGTCAATCCTCTGTGTGTCTGTGTGTGTGTGTGTGAAGGAAGAAGTGCGTGTGTGTGTGTGAAAAGGAAGAAGTTAGGCAGTTGAAAAAGAACAAGGGGTTTTTGTTAAAAATAACACGAGGACAATATGGCAGCTTTCATAGCTTAGCTGGTTAGACATGAAAATGGTAGAATAAAAAAAAAATTAAAAAATAAAACATATATGTGTGTGTGTGTGTGTGTGTGTGTGTGTGTGTGTAGTCTAGCAGGGGTGGAATGTCAGAGAGGGAAAGGTTAAAGAAGGGGACTTTTCTCCCACCCTTAAATAGGCATAGACAGACCTATATAGAGCGGGAGGCCTGCTGCCATTCTGCTTTCTGTATGTTATTTATCTGTATAATGGGATTTTGCCACGTGTCATTGGATGATGTGAACTGACAGCCATGGCCTTTTTGGATGTCGTCGGAAGGTGTACGAGAAGTCAGAGGCTGTTTTTTAAATATTTTTTTATTTTTTAAATATTAACATATTAAAATGTTTTAAAAATATAAAAAACAAATTAAATTAAAAAAAAAACAAATTACAAACTGCGTAAAAAAAATAAAAAAGAAGGGTTCTTTGACAATGGTGTTAATGGGTGAACATGTGTAGATACTGAGGGTCGTGGTCTTGAACCATACTGACCCTCTCCTGTTATACTTGATAGCTAGCTAAGCTGATAAGGTCAAAAGTGTCACTTTCAACAAGGGCCGGGCCAAGAAATTCTGTTTGGGGGTTAAATTTTTTAAAAAAAAATCTAGGGAGTCAAAGGTTAAACTTCACTAGTTTTAGGGCCACAAGTTAAAATTACTCAAGAAAAAGGCCGGAAAAAAAACTTTGTAGGGTCGGCCCCTGCTTTTAACCATGTTTGCTATTTTATTATTGAGCACCCTTTTGCAGCTCCGTATAGACAAGTGTACTGGCTACGTGAACCATTACATTATTCACACGGGTAAGATTATTCTTCTTCAATAAAAAAAATAAATATGCATGTTTTTCTAATATATCTTTAATATAAAAAATTCTTAGTCATAAACTAAAATATTTATACATTTATTTAATTAATTAAATTTATATTTAATCAAGAGATAACTAAGAATTTGATCTCCATGGTTAATATACTCAATTATATCTAATAACTTTATTTCCAGAAATAATTTTTTTGTTAGGTCAAACAATTATTTATACGAATAAAAAGTAAAAAAAATCATCAATGAAATCAAATTGAATAAAATCATAAAACTAAATTATCAAATAACTCAATATTAAATGATAAAATTAAAAATAAAAAAAAATATGGGTTAACCTGAGCTAACTTGCTAGCTTAGTGACCATGGATAAATAATTAGAATAGATTCATAGAAAGGACAGTGTAAATAAAAGCATGAAGATCTATTTAAAATAAATAAATAAATGTTGAAGAAAGAAATTAAAAAAAATAATAATTTAAAAAAACATAAAAAAAGACCAAAACCAATCCGTGTTAACTTTTAAAAACCCATAACCATGGTCATGAAGACCTCATAGAAGGCAGACCCATAAAAAACCAAAGAAAAAGTTTTAATAAAAAAGCTTAGCGATGAAACCAAAATAAAAATTAATTTTAAAAATAGTGAAAAAAATATAAGTCAACCTAAGATCGGGATAACCTCATGTAGAGAAAAGAAAAAAAATGAAAACAAACCTTTTTTTAAAAAAAAAGAAGTAAAATATTAAACCATGATCTTTGGAAAAAATAGAAGGGGAAAATAATGAATAAAAATTCTAAAAAAATATCAAGAGATTAAATTGGAAAAAAATCAAAACAAAACAAACAATAATAAAAGAATGAGAACCGAATTCAACATAAAAATAAATTAAAATCTAAGGCTTAGGGATGAAATTGAAAATAAAATTTAATTAGTCTAGAAAAATAAGGATTAAATTTGATATTAAAATCAAATTAAACTATATGACAAGGAAGAAGTTGAAGGAACAAAATAAATCAAAATAAGATAAAAAAGAAAAAAAAAACTATAAGTATAGTAATGAATAGAATAAAAACTTAAATTTGATATAAAAAATAAATAATAGGATACTCATATTTTAACAAGGAGAAAACAGAAAAAAAAAGGAGGGAAAGAAAAAAAACTCATCGGGACCAATTAAAACTCTACGGTACACACATGTCACATCACCGTGTAGAGGATGTTAACACACTTTCAATGTTACCTTTGAAGGCAACGTAAAACCATAGGATGCCATTACATGTGCTGCTCAAAGAACACGAACAACATCTACTAACTGATACTTACTATGCACGTGTTAACAACTTTTTTTATTAATATTTTATATTTATTAAAAGGTTAAGGTGCCCTTTAGCTCTTCTAAGAATAACAAAAAAAGCTAAGAGAAGGAAGCTTTAATTTTTTTTATCCCAGCGGTAGTTAAGTTACTTTATTGTGCATTAAAAATTGAAATTCCAATAAACCCCCTCTACCAACCTATTATTACAAACAAAACCATTGTAAAAGTATCAATACACCCCTAACTATTAGTGAATAAAACTTGATTTTTTAGGGATAATTTAGATAATTTACTATGTTTGTGAAATCAAAAATTCAAAAACACACCTTGGTATCAATTTTAAAAATTTTAATTCTAACGAAGTTATTTTATTTTGCATAACACATATAAGGAGACCGATCTATCCCCTATAAATATGGTAATGACAAATGAACACTTATGAAATGAGAAAAATACCTCTAATTGGATGGTTTTAAGAGGAGAAAAATGTGAAAAACATAATGGATTGTCCACTATGTTTTCCCTACTTGTCTTAATATTTCTTATATTATAATTATAATAATTTTAATTATTTCAATTTATGCAGTATATTAAAAGAAAAGGAAAGGTAATTTCTTATATTCACATGGATAAGCATTAACAAACTTGTATTAATTAAGGAGATGATAGAGTGTTATAATGATCACAAAGTTTAGGTATATCTTTTTGTTAATGATTTCATGTTATGATATTGATCATCCTATATATATAAGACCAATATGACTTTTGTCTATTGATAAGTTGAGTGCATCATTTTAACTATAAAGCTTTTATGAGAAAAAAAATCTTGTAATTCACTTCCTAGTAATTAAGCAGTCATTAAGATACTTGTACTATTGCATGTTTATAGGAAGTACAAATTGCATAACAAATGCAAAATAGTTACGATGCATCATGTGTCATGTATTAAAAGACTTCTTACGTATAAGGTTTATAATTTAAAATTTCATTATTTAATATATATACACACACTTCATGTTGAATAATAAATAGTATTTGATAATTATATTTAAAATATGATAAATAATATATAAATATCTAGAAAATTTATATAATTAATAATGGATAGGATATAAACATAATAGAATTAGTGGATATTCATTATCATCAAGTGACAATATATAGCTCACAATTGTACTGTCCACCCGTGTTTTGTTGTAAGTTAAAATATTTTTTAACTAAAAAAATTAATGTGACATCTTTTTTTTTTACATATTAAGACAAAACATATTAGATCGATTTGAGTCAATCTAGATTAACTTATTAAATATATGACTTGAGTTATGAAACCATAATAACACCACATAAAGCAAATCAAAATAAATTATAAAATTTAATTTTTAATTAATTTAATATTGAAAGATAAAATTTAAAATAAAAATATTTTAAAAAAAGAGAACAAAAGAAATTATCTAAGTTAACATGTCAAATCCACGACCTGGGTAATGAAACTAACATAACCCCATAGAAAATAAATTGAAACAAATTATGAAACTTAATTCCAATCATCCAATATTAAATGATGAAATTGCAAAAATCCAATTAAAAAAACATAAAAAATAACATAGGTCAACTCACCAAACTAATGACTTGGTTCATAACTTTAGAATAACCTTATAAAAAGTAAATTGAACAAGAAGTTCAAGTCAACTTAGGTCAACCTATCAAATCAACAATGCAGATTATGAGACTAGGATAACATAATAGAAAAAAATTAAAATAAATTATGAAGCTCAATTCCCAATAAACTCATTGTTGAATGATAAAATTAAAAAAAAAATCTAAAATAGGACATAATAAAACAACATGAGTCTACTAGGAATAACCTGTAAAACCCTTAACCTAGAGTGTGAGATCGAGATAACCTTATAGAAAGCAAACCATAACAGATCATGGAGCTTAATTCGTAATCAACCCAACATTGAAATGTAAAATTAAAAAAGAAAACAACAATTAAAAAAATGTCGCACAAAGAAAATATTTTGTTGTGAATGAATAGGATATGAGTAATTATCCATACGGAAAATCATAATTCTTAATACGGGCCTTTTCCATATAAAAAGGAATTTTTTTTTTTACAATAGAAGCAGAATGATATAGATTATTGAAGAATCGAAGTCAATTTGCTTTATAAAAAGAAGATATCAATGAACTTCTATAAAATGGTTTCACAGGATTTAGCCAATTGTCTTGATTGTGGGATATCATTGAGAAAGAGGAATCCATATTATCAAAAGATTTCTTGCAATTATTTCTAGTATGGAATGAGTCAATTAGAAAAACTATGTTGTATAACTTCATTCAAAGAAAATGTCTTTGAATCAAATTACTATGGAAATCGCTACAGAATAAAATTGAAAAATCATTTTTATATTGATCACTTCTTTTAGTTTATTTATTTATTTGTATCAAATCCATTTTATTTTTTTTAGATTTTAGAACGAAAAGTAACCCTTTATTTTTCTTTATAATATCTTTTACTCTTTTTTTTTTCTTTCCATATTAAAATAATAAAAAAACCTCTTTGTAGTTTAATTAAGTATCAAGAAAATCAAGACAAGTTTCCTTTGAAGCAGATACTTGAATGCCCACTATAGCTTGTAATAATTTATCTTCGGGGGCAAATGATGATTCTTTCGCCAATTGAGGCATTAATTTACCTGTTAAAATATTGCCTATCTCTACCTAAGATCTTAGCATCACAATTTTGTTTTTTTCTAAATTTCAAAGTAAATGGGCTTCTAGATGCAGTATTTTATTAGTGATCCTTTTGGGGCCTAGGCTTGTCACATGAGTCTAAATTTTGTATTTTCATATGTGAAAAGAAGTATAAACATCTTCATATACCAGACGTTCGCTAATGAGTACCGCATCTTTAAAATTATAGCCTTCCCATAGCATATAAGCTACTGATATGTTTTTGCCCAAGGCGAGTTCGCCACCAACTGTAACGGCAATGTCCGTCAAAACTTGTCCCCTTTCAATGCATTTTCCTCGCTGAACTTGAGTTTTTTTAATGCATACATGTATTTTTGTTAGAACGTTGATACATAACTAATGGAATGCTTACAATATAGCCATTCCCTAATTAAATAATCTTGTCAATATCGGTATAAATTATTTTTCCCTCATGTTTGGCTATAACAGGAACCCCCGAATAAGGTAAACCACTGCCTCTCGGGCCCCCAAGTGATTCTACCATACAGGTTGATGATAGATAATAACTCCTCCCCGAACACAGTTTACAACTTTCTTTGTATTGTGCTCTCTAAAGAGCAACTCTTCTTAGAATCTTAAAAGGTGCTGAGTTGGATTCTTATTCTAACCAAGGATTCTTGTGGTTCCAAAGGATCCAAATACAGGAAACCCATGAACAGGAAGCTTCCCCCCCCTTTCTGCCCCACTTTTTGGTCTTAAAAATGCTGGTTTTAAAAAACAGTGATTACCTTTCTCCAACCCTTACTGCCCAACCTAAGAGCGGATAGCTAAGGTGTTCCACTTATAGAACAAGGTTCTATGGTCGGTCCATGACCTTTGGATGTCGAAGGCTTTCTTAGAGGATCTCGTAATTCCTACGGGGTGGAGACGATGAGGTCGGTCCATGGATTTTACTTCCTCCCGTATTTTGCTAAAGGGTTAAAGGAAGACAGTGCATCAAGTTGTTCGTAAGGGCCAACTTGATCCTCTTCAAAACTCAAATCAACAGATTTAACTCGCCAAACCTGTGACACAGGTAATAAAACAAAGATAACCACATAGAAAAACTACAACAAATCATGATGTCTAATCTTCAATAAACCAAATATTGAATGGTAAAACTAAAAAAAAATAAGATTAAAAAAATAAAGATAAAAAATAATTGTAATCAATAGTATTTTGTGAGGTAGTACATAACAAAAACACCTTATCTTTTAGTTTTTATTAATATTTATATGAACTAACTAGTTATGCTGCATAGATAGAAGGATATGTTTAGCATGAAAAGCTTATATGATACTCTATCCTTCACGTGTTTCTTAATATTTATTCCCTGCTTGAGTGTTTTATATACATATATATACATACATACATATATATATATATATATAGATATAGATATTGATGTCTAAAAATACCTCTTAAAGCAATGTTAAGTAGCTTGTATGCATTAATTTGTTTGTATATATACATATAAATTAACCTAACAACAAAAATATCTACTGACTATGATGCAAATATGGTAAAAATATCTTCCATTATTAAATCGATTTTCATCTTAAAGGGTGGAGAAGGAAAAAAGAGTAAAGGTGTTTGACAAACAATGGTAAATGATTGAAATCCTTCTTAACATATGGTGAAGATAAATTCTCATTATATACACTAAATTATAACTATGTAATCCTATATAATAGGAAAGGATCAAATATAAATATTTCTACAACTATATAAGTATATATTATGGTAATAGAAAATGAATATAACACATATTATGAAGAATCATTCAATTCTCCCATATCATCCCCTATAAAGTGAGTATAATAGAAGGGATATTGTTGAGCTTGTTTTGAAAGAGAGAAAACCAAGGCTTAGTGACGTCTTTGGTCAGTGAATTAGAAAACTACAGATATAAAGAAATAAAATCAACTTTTAAAATGTCCATTAACAACAAGTTCACGAAAAAAAATTTAGTCAATCATAATATGTTTTTACTGAGAATGAGTAACCGGATTGACCACTATAAAAATTGCACTTTGATTATCATAAAGAGTTTTAGATAGATTTGAAAGTGTAGTATAAGGGTCATGAAGCAATTGAATAATCCATGCAATATCAATAATGGCAACAGCTACTAAGCGATGTTCTTTATCTAAATTTAAAAGAGATATAATGCTTTATTTTTTAAAGAACCAGTTGATTAAGCTTTATTTTTTAAAGAACCAGTTGATTAAATTGGTGTAAAAAAAGA
>NW_011499976.1:112105-144114 GCF_000495115.2 Populus euphratica
ACATCTCTTTTCTAAGTTTGGCCATCTCTTTGTCCTTTCAATTTCAGTTCTTAAATTCATCAATCAATCCTTTCATTTATGTGATAGAACTGCATTTAAAATGAATATTTACCACAAATTAAAGGTATCTTATATTATTAGTTACGTTATTATAAAACATGCTTTAGTTAAGGAGTTATTGATATTTTAAGTACAAAATGATAATACAAAACCTTGATAAAAATACACTTTTAAGTATTAATCAATGACCAGTAATAAAACAATATGTATCAAGACTTTCAACCCAGTCTGCATCAAAATAAGCAAGAAGATCACAAGTAGATTGTTTATAAATTTGAAGTTTATGATAAGCAGTGCCTTTAACATAATGCAAAATATACTTGAGAGCATGAAAATGATCCTCGATGGGACCATGTATGAACTACCAAATGGAATTTACATTGAATGACATATGAGGCTTGGTGATAATCAAGTATTGTAAAGCACTAACGATAGAACAAAATAGAGTAAGGTTGATGAATAATTTCCATTTGGTTAATAGATGTTAACCAATAACAAAAGGTATAGAAATAAGCTTGACATCAATCATGGAAACACATTGCAAAAAATCAAGAGCATGTTTTATTTGACTAAGAAACAAACCTTTTCATTAGCTTGAACTTTAACACTAAGAAAATAATGAAAATCACCCAAATCCTTTGTAGAGAATTCAACAGTCTCAAGCGAGGAGTGATCAATAAACAACGAAGAATCAACTTAATTAGAGAGAAAGCCAAGTTTAAGTAGAAAAGAGATAAAATAATGAAACAAAGCTCAAGAAGTTTGTTTTAATCTATAAAAAGCACACTTTAGATGAAAAACATGTTGAGAAAACTATGGATCAGTTTATCTAGGTGGTTGTTTCATGTATACCTTTTTATTAAGAAAATCATGAAGAAATGTGTTTTACCATCTAACTGATGGAAATATCATCTAAAAGTAATAACCAATAACAAAATGATTTTAACTGTAACAAGGTGCACCATAGGGATAAATGTGTCATTGAAGTCAAGATCATGAACTTTAGAAAATCATTAAGCCTTATGTCTTATATCGCTTAATAAACCTATTAGATTAAAGCGTTATTTTAAAAGTTCAACAACAACCAACTGCATTATTGTTATATATCGCTTAATAAACCTATTAGATCAAAGCTTTGTTTTGAAAATTCAACAATAACCAAGTGCATTATGGTTATTAAAACAAGTTACAAGAACCTATATATTATTTTCCTTCAAAGCTTAAATTTAATCATTCATAGCTAAGAACCATTTAGGGTGTTTTACAATAGGCTTAAAGCCTTAAGGCTTCTTTAGAAAACAAAAAAGCTTGAAAAGACTTAGAAGAAGAGAAAATAGTCATAACATGATAAACCATAGTTCAAATGCATCATTCTTTCCTCTAGTAATCATTAAATGGCTAACAGTGGTTATATGAAGAGTTGAAGACACAAATGGAAAAACAACAAAGTCTAAAGCTGCAAAATCTAAGAGAGATTCTATAACAAAAGGAACTTGTAGATTAAAGGGAGGATTTAAGGACAGACATGGATTATTATTGTAAAAGAAAAATGAACTTGAAAAGGATGATAAAGGCCAATAATTTTTTTTATAAAAAAAAACAACATTAGAAGAACTAAAGACTTATTCATAACAATCATAAAAATGAATATAGTCAATGTTAGGTTGCAAAATTTTCACAAAATCACAATTATATGGAAATTTTTTTCATGAAATTGCATGTGTCGAGAAACATAAACATGATGTGTCTTCTGGTCTAAGCATTCAAATCCTTTATGAAGGTTAAGTAACCTAAAAAAAACATTAAACATATTTTGGAGATAATTTATAAGGTGAGGAATCTCTCAAATAAGAAAAGCAAAGACACCTAAAAGTTTGAAATATAAAGCAACCAAGTTGTTTTCCAAACAAGAGCTCATAAAGAGTTTTGTCATCAGGATATAGTAACGAGAGTTAGTTAATGAAAAAGAATATAGTAGAGAAGGCCTCAACCTATAAAGAAAGTGGCATTCGAGCATGAGATAAAAGGTAAGACCAATTTTTACAACATGAAAATTATTGTGTTTAGGAATGCTATTTTGACTAAGTGTTAGGACATGTCAAACAAAGAACAATGTCATAATAGTGCAAATAAGAGTGAAACTTATTATTTGTAAATTCAGTTCCACCATCAAATTGAGATGATTTTATTTTTGCTAAAAATTGCATCTTTATATAACATTGTAAATTGATAAAAGTATCAAATAAATTATACTTATGTTCTAAAAGGAATACCTAACTAAGGGCTTGTTTGGGATTGTGGTAGCGGTGGCTGTTTAAAGTGCTTTTCGCTTAGAAATATATCAAAATGAAGTTTTTTTATTTTTAAAAAATTATTTTTGACATCAACACATCAAAATAATTTGAAAACATAAAAAAAATATTTGAAAGAAAAATAAATTGAAAAATTTTTAGGAACGCGGTTTACACTGTGTTCCCAAACAGACCTTAAATCTGATACAATCATCAATAGAAATCACATAGTATATATATCTAGTAAAATAAGAAATTGGTGATGGACCCTGTTACACGTATGTGGCATCATGGTGATCATCCTCCTAGATCATAAGTTGTTGAGTATGTGTGGAAAGAACAAGAAATTATTGTCCTTTTATGGTTTAAGAGGTTTGAAATCACCACCTAGTATTTTGATCACTATGAATCCTAATTGTTCTTTAGAGTTTGGATAAGGAGGTTAGTTGTATATAGAAAAAACGATATCATCCATAGTACACCCTACCTGAAATAAGTTGCATTGTTTATTCATCTAACTATCACTAAGGCACTATTATGTTTTTTTAATTGTTAGTATATCTATCAGTTAAAGCAAATTCACCCTAATAGAGTGGACTATAACTTTACAGGTCAGACTTAGTTATTCTAAAAGACCTTGAGTTGTTGGTAGAGAAAAACACTAGCATATAAAAAAAGAAGTTATGGTTGGCTTTATCAATGGAGGCTAGCGATATAAACAACAACAAAAAGTAGAGAAAATAAATTAGTGTTGAAAGAAGAAAAGACCAAGAAACGTAACCAAACAATATTGAGGAGTCATGTTTTGGAGAAAATAAGAATTATACCTATAATAGCAATGACAACTTGGTATATCTTTCCCTAGATGAGCACTAGACCAAATCTTTTTCTCCTTTCCTTCTCCTCCTATTATTCCTTTCTTTCTTACTACATTCTTTCTCTTCATTTCTATAGTTATCTAAGAACCATGATAGATTAGCAAAGGAAAAAAATGATATATGAGGAAGAAAGCTATGGTTGGCTTTGATTATTTATTTGCAATGGAAAATAAGGTTTGGGAGATGATGTTTTAAGAGGGAGAAAGTTATGGGAGGAAGATCTCATAGCTTTGTATTCTTAAAATGTAAGGCGTCAAGTTTTTGAAAGTTAGAAGCTAAGGCTTAAAGTATGAAATGACAATGTGGTGATGGCCTTTTTTTTATAGGCTCCTTGGTTTAGGGTTTTATGGGACTTTTATAAGAGAAATTAGGAGGTTCTAGGGCTCGTGAGCAAGTGGAACTGCAATTATTAATGTTCAAAAGGGAAGTATGACCATTAATTATAAATAAGAATGAATATATGTCCTATTTTACAATTATCGTCAAAATAATTACTCATATCATCTGAAAATTTTATTAATTAGGGTTTGAGGTTATTGTAATTTTATCTTGAATCTTAAGACAAAAGTCTAAGCGGAGAGGATTTGATAGGAACATATATATTCACGTAACATTTAAATCTAAATAAGCAAAATTTAGCTTCGTGGTGCTACTAGAGACAATAATCATGTTAGGAGTTGTTATGCTACCATCCGAATAGCCAAAAAGCTCTTGATAAGCTAATGCACCATTATATTGAATGAAAGAGTAGAAGATGAATAAGATGAACTAGCCATAAAAAGGATTATAGAAACAAAAATCCTTGGCTCTAATACCATAAAAATGTTTGAAAAACAATGGTAAATGGTTGAAATCCTCCTTACAAGGAGATTATTTCTCATTATATATACAATAATTAGAGTTATGTAATTCTATATAATAAGAAAGGATCAAATACAAATAATTAAATATCCCTGCAACTATACAAGCAGATATTATGGTAACGGAATATGAATGCAACATATATTATGGAGAAAGGTGGTTTTGCTTGATAAAATATTGAAGAAATTATTGCAATGCATGATTGTGAATTTTGTGATTCATATAAGATTGATTGTGTGGGCATTTGATTTTATACGAATAATAAGTAGGTGCATCAACAATTTATATTTAACATATTTGGAATATAGCCTCAATTATGATCAAGAAAAGGTTATGGAGAGCATAAAAAAATACTGGCATATTAATTCATGTAATCACTTGGTGATTTTTGGACAAGGCCATTCATAAGCTCCTAACCACAACTGAGCATACAACCCTAGAAAAGAAAAGCATATGATACATATAGCATTACACATAATTTCGTTACAGTTCCTAGGCTTTTACAGAAGTGGACCGACGGCCAGCTATAAGTTTTGGGAAGCATCTCAAAATAGTATGATTGGTGGGAGGCTTGTAGGATGTGAAAAATTCGGCATCCTGCTCGAGGGACTCTGAATAGCTTTCCAAAATCGCAACAATCTGGTCAAAATGTGGTCGTTTATCTGGGTTGCTGGACCAGCATCGGTTAATGAGATGACTAAAGGCCAGTGGACATTTTGGGGGTAATGGTGGTCTGGCATTCTGCAGAAAGCCCAGAAGACATCAGATGCAAGAAATTAATGAAAGTCAAAAAATTATCCTAATAGGGATTAAGGCAAATTTCCTCTCTGAAAGATTGAGAGCACAAAATAAGAAAAAGATGTCACTGTCAAGCATTTACTTTGATGGAGAATATGATCATAAGATGTACACTTGGGTTGTAAGGGAAACAGATTGTCATGAATCGACATGCATATACAATATACAGACTCGAGTTTTGTACCTTCAAAATCAAAAAAGCAGACTTTACGTTTGTCTATGCTACTATGATGCCAATTGGCTTGATATATAATACAGTTTTCAAGAAGACAGACACCACATAAGAATGGCAAAGACAGCATGATCCCCACTTTTAATGGCCACAACACAGGCATGGGCACATGTGACTGATTGTAATCACAGTGCTCCAGCATGTGAGGAAGATGCATCTCAGTAGATGAATCTAGATGACCAAAATTAGCATATGATACAAAACTGCAAATGATTTGATCCACTTGTATTGTTGCAATTTCATATCATTGATGCAGTACTGGTGTATCTTCTTTGCAGCTTAAATGTTTCCTATTGTAAGTCACATTTGGACATGTGATATTGAGAACATTCCATGCTGAACACTTGCCATCTCGTCAGATAAAACTGACGACCACATCCAGAATAAGACTTAGTACGCTCCCAATCACGTAACAGATGAATATTAATACAATACTGAATGCAATAACCAAGCTACATGAATATTCCACATTATAGATCACAAATCAGCATTACCACAAAAGCCATAATCCTTCTTGATAATATTAAAATATCAGACCTACGCCACTACCATATCGTCATTACCATCATCTTGTCTACAATTGCCAGCATGAGTAGAAAATTGGGAGCTATGTGAAAATAAAAAAATATTGGGACCAGTTACGTTAACCTGTGATCGTCATCCTAAAATTTTCTTGGATTGACAATTGAATTTAAACAGTGCATGATGATCTATGAGGCTGAAGGAATGTGGTTTGGAACTTTCTTCAACAAGAGTGAGAATGTTTTCTACTAACATTCTCACTCAGAAGATTAATGGCTTCAAGACAAGAACACCATTCATAAGATGAAATAGATATCTGCCTTCTTTCTCCTCAAGTCAGCACTGAATTGGTATCAGATTGTGCTCATTACATCCTAATTTTTAAGGATATTCAAAAGAACTTACTGCCTGACAGTCTATACTTATAGCATATCATTAACCCATGCAAGAGTGGGGCTCAATATCCAGATGTATTACCTGAGAGATCTTAACAAAACTCAAAGGAACTCTTCTTTTCTTTTCTTTCTTTCTATTTTTTTTCTTTTGTGGTTACGAAGGAGAGGCTCAAACTCAAAGATCTCTTAAGGGAAGCGGTGCATGGGTGCTAGCAAGCTAATTGGCAGAAAAAACTCAAATGAACTCTTTAAATGTGTAGTAAGACGCTAGTTTGCAGGTCAATAAAAACTTCCATGTTGATTCTCGTTTCATGAAAGTTGACCCGGTTTCCTTCTACTCTGAGCCTTGTAACCCCTTCAGTGTGAACAAAACCATGTGTACTTTCAATTCATAAAACACTACAATGCAATATTTCTTAGTTTTCTTGAACCTTCTTAGAGACATTTGATCAAATTCTCACAAATCAATCCCTACAGGTCTGGTGCTCCATCCATTTTTTCCCATTCCTCATTTTATCATCCTAATATATATCTTATCTTTTGCCGCCAGCAAAATGATTCACAATATGGAAACGATTTGTTTGACAGATAAATAATTAGACTTCTGTATATTTTGACATGAATCAAAAGCTCAAATAAATATTTTACTCCTTGCATCTGCAGATATTCCTTTCCTATTTGTCCTGGAAACTAATTTTATTCAAAAGTTGGAGCATTTTCACAGGAATTATTCCTAAAAAAAAATGTAATGCAAAAACATTTCTAGCCATGCTTTCTGGGAATGGCACAAATTTTTAAGTTCTTCTCGAATTAAATTCTCCAAAATAAATACATGACAAATTCAGAATGCAAAATCATTAATTATCAATAAAAAAACTAATTATCATATGAAACATCATTATTGAGAGAAGGCTCTGTTGTTTCCCTCCTATTCCCATTTTTAAACTCTTTTCTTCCCCTTCAGGATCTAGCTTTTCATTTGTCTTATCATTATTAATAAGCAATCCATTCGAGATTTTGGAAACAGCCAAGGGCTTGAGGCAACGAAATGTCTAGCTGATGCATTTGCATTTCAGGATATGTCAAGTACAATTCATATGCCAATAGAGATAAGTAACATCCTACAATTACTAGATTCATACTAGCAAAATGAATCAGATGAGTTTACCTTTTGGCAGACAGCAAATGCAGCCTGTTCTGGAGTCATGTTGTCAAATGGTGTCATTGCTGTCAGGAGCTCCCAGAGGACTATGCCAAAACTATAGACATCAACTTTTTTTGTGTGATGTTTTTCTTTGATCATCTCAGGAGCCATCCATCGATATGTACCTGTGAATCCTTTTGCATTACCGCAATGAGATTCCAAGCAGGAAATACCAAAATCAGCAACTTTGACGCTCATATCTACTCCAAGCAGTAAATTTTCAGATTTGAGGTCCCTGTGAAGTATCCCTTGTGAATGGAGATATTGCATCCCATGTGCAATGTCAAGGGCTAATTTCAGAACTAAATCGAGAGGAACTGAATATGGCTCTTGCTGATGGAGAAATTTTCTCAATGAGCCCCCGGCCAAATACTCGGTGATTATACAAAATACAGGAGGTTTCTTACAAGCCGCAACAAACTGAATGACAAAAGTGAAGAAGACATAGTGACTTATAATCAACAAAAATTTGCAAAATTTGTCATTTGATTAAACCATTTAGACTGTGTACAATGCCAGTAGAGTCAGAGATTCAATTCACAACAACATCTGAAGTGGCCTAGATGTAAAAATTAAAAAGGCTCATCTGTACAGAGAAACATCCCCATGAGTCTAGGAATTTGCATTTAATCTACTTTTCCAAATATGCAAGAATTACTGAACATGAGGAGATGAGGATCTAATAGCATTTTTTGTCTATTTACAACACTGACAAAGACTTCCAATAGTAAAATATAAATAAGAAAGCAAATTGTTTTCTCTCCTTCAATCTTCATTCTTCAGTCTCCTAGCCTCATCAATCTAGAAAAGATACTAAAGACCCCACCGGCCATTGCAGCCACTGGTATGGGTACCCTAATGAAATAGTCTAGATAATTAGTGATTTAGCTATAAACTTTTAACTGCTGAAGGATATGCTGCCAAAAATATTTAATGCAGAAGAGAAGTGCTGCACATCATAAATACTAGCCAACAATCATGTCCATGACTGTATCAATTTTCTTTGCTGGTCCACTTCATCTTTAACCATACCTCAGACTGCAAATATCCATTCAATGACATCATTTTAAAAACAGAAGAAGCATTGATGATCTTATATCAAAATTAGAATTCGTAAATCCCAGGAGTTTTTTTCATAAGATTGCAAGCCCACGGTGAAAAGTTCACGATCTTGTAAAGCATGATATTACAAGGCTACTGCTAGAATTTTTAGACGAATCCTTATCAACGGAAGGAAAAGAGAGTAATAAATAATGCACATGGGCAATATGTAATTGATATTGAAAGTTTAATGAATTTCTACCAAATTGGTTCCACAAAACCAAGCTAGGAAACATTGCATGTTGGAATCACTTTCATTGTTCTGCAGCAAAATTACAAGCCATTTCCACCACCCTTTGTTAACAAGTAAAAATATGTATAAGATCACAATTGGTTCGAATGACAGGTTAAGAAATTAGATTTAAGGTAATTGACAACATATTCCTTTACAAATCCAAATATTAAATTAAAAAGAAAATGGAACTCCATGTGTTGTTAATATAAAGAACAGGACATGAACACATGCAGTTAAAGAAACCGGATGCTTACAGTGATGATATTAGGATGCCTTAACCGAAACAGCAAAGCCACCTCCGAAGTGAAGTGGTTCTCAAGCATAGTAGCCAAGTTCTCGTCCTCTTCAGGCTGACTTATAAGCTTAATTGCCACATCTCTTTGCTTATACACCCCCCTATATATCCTACTGTGCCTCCCAGATGCAAATTTGTTACCAATAAACAACTGAGACATATCTGCGCTCCATGCCCCCTCTCCCTCTCCTTTAATCTCTGCCCCAGATGACACCAAATACTTGGACCAAGAAACCGCTCTCTTATATTCTCCAAGAGAAAGCCGCCTCTCTGATTTTCCATTGTTATAGATTTGCTTAAAACAGTAAAGATTCTTCATGGATTTGAACCAAATTTTAACAAAATCACCAGATGCTTAATCCTTAAGCCTCTGGAATTCAATGTAGAAACCACGGCGCCTCTAAATTTAGACTAGAAACTCAATTTGTATGTGACCCTACAAGGAAAACATCTGAACTGGCATGCACAGAAACTGTTTCTCATTCAACTACATTTCAAAACATTCAGTGCTCACGCATTTAAACATTGATGAAAACAATTCCAACCAACCCAAAAAACGAGAACACAAAAAGATTAATCAACCATTTAACTTGCATCACAGTACTAAAAGCCAAATTCGGAAACAAGAAAAACGTAAGTTTTTTCATATAAAAAATCAAGCTACAAAAGAAATCCAAAAAGCTCACTTCTTTCCCTAGCAAAAATGTTCAGACTGACCCTTTTGCAAATCTCAAAACTCTAGCTTTAAATCAAACAAAAAGACCACGGTTTTGAGTAAAACACAAGCTCAAAAGGATGGTTTTTCTTATCTTTTCATGCCATAAAATGGTGGCTCCGCAGACAGTCAAAACCCGGAATCAAATTCTAGAGAGAAGCCGAGTGTGGTTAAAGAAGAGAGAAAGGGAGTCGGTTGGGTTGGTGTAAACACTGTTATTGTTGTTGTTTCTAGTGTGCAAAGCAGTGAAAAGCATGCCAAGCGCTGGCGGTTTTCTCTCTCTGTGTCTCACACAATAAAATATTCTTGAAGAAAGTAAAAAAGAGGAAAACACAAGCTTCACTCACTCTCTCTGACTGCAAGAGGAGGAAAGGTGCTTGACAATCACAACGTGCGAAGATCCACTTCTGAGGAGACAAACCGGGTCTTCATGATAATGACCTTTGTCCATCTCTTTTTCAATTTATCCTTGCTTTTCTAGCTGAATATCCACCATGCCATTCCGTGCTTGTGCTTGCCATGTTTTCGACTTCTTTAAGCAGTTCCGAAGTGACCAGAAAGGCCTCTCCTTTCTAATTACTGCAAGCATTAGATCTCATTTTCTTTTCGATAAGTCTATTACCATTGCCCGTGCGTTGCTAGTAACAGATTTCATTAAAATTAAAATTAAAATTAAATTGAAATTGAAAGTATAACCATGGCTAACATTTTTTTAAATTCTTTGTTTATATTAATTTTATTTTATAAAAAATCCATCATTCAACATGAATATTAGACTTTCTAGTTTTTTTATATAAAATTATCTCGATTTTATAATCTAAATCATAATTTTAACAAATTAATTTAAATTGATTCATATATTTATTTATTTATATTTTTATTTATCTAAAGTTATTTTTTAATTAATTTTTTTATTTCATCCTTTTATATTTAGATTATATTAGAATTTTTATTTATTTAATTTTATAAAATTATCCTAATATCATCATCTCAAGCATTTAATTTGCCCAACAAGTTTATTTTCATTGAGAGTTTTTCTCATTGTATTAAACAGCAAGTCCCACTTACATTTTTCAATACAAGTTTTAAATTGCTTTTTTTATAATTTTTATTGTATTTTAGTAACACAGTAACCTATTCTTTGTTTCATAATATATTTTTTGTTAATATAGCTTGAATTGAATTAAGATAGCGTGCATGTGTATCTTAAGTCCAAGTCCACTTGGCTTAAGTTCATTTATGAAATATTTTTTAAATTTAGTTTATTTATTGTTATTGCTTTTTTTATTATATAATTAAATTAAACTAATATTTGAGATCTAATTAAATTTATAATTCAAATCATGAATTTTTCTTATTTCATTGAAACACGTTAATGGTGGATGAATATTTTTTTTTATTTAAAAAGGTTTTAGGTTTACCCTATGATATAATGCAGGTCATTTATCTAGTATTTCTAAAATAAGCTAATTTTTAATGTAAAAAAAAAGGTGCATGTATCATGAATGTGTTTTTGAATATCATGATTTGTTTTATTGAAAAGTAATAATATATATATATATATATATAAAAAGAAGAATTGTTAACACTACTTAAAATATTAAAAGCATAAAGTTAATTTACCCAATAAAAATAAATAGATACACATGTAAATATTTAACTCCAAATATCCTTTATGTTTTATATTTTTTTTAATGTTAGTGGTTAATTTTGATTGCTAAGAAGATACAATTTTCATTTGCATTAATGCATCATGCAATTATAATTTGTTTATATAAAATATAAAAATAAAAAATAAATTACAATAATATCTTTGAACAATGTGAAATTAAAAACAAATCAAAACATTAATTAATATTTGTTTTGTTAAAAAAAGTGAAATAAATATTTTAAAAAAATAATAAAAAGGGTGTTAATGAATTTTTTTTAAAAAAAGATCAAGTATTGTTGGGCCTGAATTGACCTTAGGTCAATCTAATTGATTTTTTAAAGTCAAACCATATTTGTACATATCGTTTGGGTTGTTTTTAAACCTGTCAAGTCGATTGGATCATATCAAGACAACTCCAGCACAGTTTAATTTAAAGTTTAAGCTAATTAAAAAAAGAGATTGGGGGTTTTTAGGGTTTACCTATTAAGTCAAGTTTAATGACATTATTAACTTTTTATTTAACCTGGGTATTTTTTGTTAGGCTCTTTTTTAAGATGTCAATTTTTTTTATTCTAATCTCATGTTATGCATGGCAAGTTAATCAAGTTAATGCAAGTTAATTCGAATGTTTTTCTCTTGATCTTTTATAATCCTTTTCTTTTTTAATTTTAACATTTTGTATTAAATAATTAATCCTTGAACTTTATTATTTTTTCACTTTTCTAGCTATTTAGTTATTCCAAAAACATATTGGTAAAGCTAACCCAAATTAATTTAAGGTTTTTAAGAATTTTTTTATTGAACTTAGTTTTTTAAATTAGATCATTTTTTTGAAATTTTTTTTTTATTTATCCACATCTCATATTACAAGTTATTAATTCATTTTATTACCATAGATTGATTTGGATTTTTTTCTTTGACATTGTATTTTTAAAGTTTTTTATTTTTTTATTTAGTTAGCATGAACTAACTTGAGTTATTCTTATCTCATTTTATATTATCCTTTCGTGTTTTTGGCAAGTTTTTTTACTCTCGTATCCTAAACTATATTTTAGAATTATCTCAAATTATTTACAGTTAATTTTTTTAATATTAAAAAAAGTTTAACCCGTCTCAGCTACCTAGTTAATTTGAAACAGAAACAGAAGCAGTAAGAGAGAGAATGAGAAGTGCATGGTTTTTGGGTGTTGGAGTCGGAGCAAAAGGAGGGTCCCATGAACACAGACGGTGCGATCCGGCCGTGACAAAGCCGTATGGTATGGCCCTCTTCCGTATACGGTCCCTCACTGTCTTCTTGTGTTTACTAATATCGATAAAGAGCTTAATTAATTACAGCTAACCCTTTTGTTTTTTTATAATTCTGAAATTGTAATCTAATCTCACGATAACCCTGCACTAAAAGCTAGACATGCAGACTGTGCGTGTCAGTTGTGACTGTAGGGCCCACTTTCTAGGTGGCAACGCGTGAGTCACTCTCCACCACCACCAGAGGAGAGGCCCCTGCCATGACTTGCCGGGGGGAGGGGGGGTTGGGTGTTTGCTGGCATTTCCTAGCTAACACCCGCCAACTTCTGGGACATGTTCGGCGGTGGTTCTTCTATTTGTCTGGGGATGGATTGATTAACCAACACAAGCACGCAATTAATTTCCATCAAATTCGAATTCAGAATAATAATAAATAAAATAAAAATCTGCATTTAATTTCGTGTTGGATGATGCATGGGTTTACCAGAACTCGAAGGAATAGACAGAACCTATCTTTTCAGAACCTAACCACAAGCTTGATTAGAGACTTCATATACATACCTTGTCCAAATTTCTACTTGATAACGTTTTGAGTTGGAATTGTGAACCTCAGTAGGTATTTTAGATTTTCAATCGATATTGATGCCTTAATTAATGATTGTCCAAATTCCTTGTTCCTTCAAAATATATATATATATTAAAAAAATTATAAACTTTAAATATCATCTTATAATTTCAAATCATTATTATTATTATTATACCTTTTTTATCATCATCATTATTATTATTATTATCACCATCACTATATTCTTCTATCGTATCTTTTGTATTTATTATTATTATTATCATCATCATCACTGTATTCTTCTATCATATCTTTTGTGTCATTATTTTGTTAAGTTTTCTAAAACATACACACACAACAAAAACAATAAATTTAAATTTTTTTTTGGAATTCCATGAATTTTATTAGATTGATTTAAAGTTGTTTATGGTCTATATAAAGATTATCTGAAGATTATATATTTTTTTTGGCTTTGAGTATTTGCTTTAAGGTTAGGTTATCGCAAATTATAAATTGTTCAAATATTTAGTTTTTAACAGTAATTTACATGAACCACCAATAAAAAATCTCTTAAATCTTTTTAGAAGATAGAGATTGTTATAACTTCCAGCACTAACTCTTTTCTTTTGTATTTTAAGTATTTCTATATTGTACTCTACTTGCATTCTCTTAAAAAATAAAAGGCATAATATTATATTTATAGAAAAATCTAAAAATCCAATAAATGGTAAAATGTCAAATTTTCCCTTAAATAATATCACATGTATTATTTTAGGTTGATTTTAGAAATTCATTCAATAAAGTCCTTACTTGATTGTTTCTACATCTAAAATTGTAATTTTTTGCATGATTGTTTCTACATCTAAAATTGTAATTCTTTGCATTAATTACATTCTAGTCCTTAATTTTTAAAATCTATTTACTATCATGTCGCACTTGATTAATTATCTTATTTTAATTTCTAACTAATAGTTTTTATGTGTGTAACCCATCAGGTTTCCTAACAAATTAACCAAAATATAAGTCACAATCTTAAATAAATTAAGATTAAATAAATTAAATAATTTCATTTATTATGAATTTAACAACTCTTTTACTTATAATTTAAAATCAAGTATAATATCTAACAACCTATTATGATTTTCTAAATATTAAAAAAATTATAAGTGATTTGACTTAACCTTTTAATAACTAGTTTCTAAATGTAATTATTATCCTTTTATAAAAAATATATTTCAATTTAAATATTACAGTATAAAATATTTATAAATTGTTTAATCATGGTCTATGTTAATTTGACCCATTATATATATATATATATATATAACGTGAAGTATGTGTCTTACAAGCCTACATGAATGATTTTTTCTTTGAATGGGCTAGGCACGTAGACCAACTAGGCCCACTTATTTGGTCCATGTTGATTTGGCTCATTATGGATTTTTTTATTTTTTATATATTTTATAATTAAATTTTATTATGATAAATATCAATAGAATTTAAATTATTAATTTTATTAAAAAAATTATTGACAAAATAAAAACAATATGAATAGCTCTCAACATCACAAAATCAAATATTTAAATTTATATTTATCTCTTAACTTTTCGATTTAGTCTTTAATTTATATCAACATCTCTTTCTAATATTTATTTGTGTATATAATTTTTAATTTATTTGATTAAACACATATTTTATCTATTTTTTATTAAAATAAAAAGATTTTTTCAAACTAAAAAAAATTTATTTTAGACTTAATTAGTGGTCACGAATAAAGTTGGTTAGCAATAGCAATATACACTAGGATGGTTTAGTTATACCAATATCAAAGGCCTATGATATTTGATTTGTTTGTTTGGCCATTAAATATCATAAATCATTATAAGGGGTCTAACTGCATTCCAAATTTTCAATCAAGCATCAAATATTAATACTTGATTTTGAATATAACATACTTTTAAGTGTTGCCAAACTGTTGTCTATGAATTAGATGCGAAACAAATAACTGGTTTATTTATTTATTTTTCAATTGTGTAATTTTGGAGACATGTAAAAGCGATTCCTAGCCAAACTTTAACGTACATAATATGTCTCCAAATCTCTACTAATAATAATGATGGCAGGTGGATACGTAAAGCTTAATTAAATAATGATTACCTGTATAGTTTAAGTGGAAGATGGTATAATATTGCTTCAAGCATTGTATAAACTCTAGGCCTAAAGGTAGGTGTTACTTGGCTTTCCATAAGAATCCACAAAGTTTCATATTTAACGTGTTGGGGTAAATTTTGTTTTTTATTTTTAATAATTATAGATATTTTAGTTATTTTATGCCTCTTGACTAATTATTTAATATTTTAAAATTAATGATTAATTAAGTTTTTAATAACTTAAAATTTATAATATTTGAACTATAGAACCTGTTTAATTAAACTACATCTTTCAAATTTAATTTTTTTTTTAATATCATGATAATGTGTTATAATAAGCAAGGATGAACTTGGAATTTGAATTAAATTTATATTTTACTTTATTCAATTATTTAAACATAAAATTTTAGGGAGGTATCTTGATCATAATTAATAAAAAAGGTTCAAACTAAGGACAGCTATTATATTATTAACTTTGAAGCATATTTCAAGATTTTTGTTTTTAAATTGTGGGTGTCAGGCTGATATCTTCATTAATTTTTAAAATTTTTTAAAATAATAATTATATAAAATTTCAATCATCAATTTATGTCACTTATTTTTTATAAATAAACTCAAAATTTTATAGATAAGGTACACCTTTTAAATATTAATATTTCAAGATTTTTGATATTTCGATATGTAATTATGCCTGCAAAATGCAAAAGTTAATCACATTTGTCAGATATAAATTTCAAGCAAGCCTTTAAGCACAGAAGTCGATAAATTTGTCAGAGATAGATTAGGAATCACATATCAAAAGGCGATGATGGTAGAAAAGGATAAAGAAAAGACGGCATGATGGGGAAGGTTGTCATGTAGCTCAGGTACAAACACTCCATGAACATGGCTGATGCAGGGCCTTACGTGTAAGCTCTTCTATCAGAACTCATTCTCTAACTATTTTACGGGAAGAGAGGATTTGGAGGTCCTTTTCATGGTGGCCTCGTACGTACAGCCTTTCTTGCTGTTGTCCCTACACGTGGCGTATCAGGATTACTTGACATTATAGATAATTGTTTTAAATGGTACTCTAATTTTAAGGATAGTTTGAAACAAATGCCCTTTCTATTCAATATTGATAAAAGATACACCATAATTATCATTGAAATTGAGAAAGACGACGTTCATGACCTCAATATTGCATAATACCTAGATAATAATATATAATATTATGTTGGTATTTAAACACTAATTTTGTTGGAAAAAATTTATTGATAGAATTATAAATATTAACTTGTCATTAAAAAATATATCATCAGTAATTTCTATTATGTCAACTATTTTTTTAGTACTATAATAAAAAAAAATTATCAATATCATTCTATTAGTAATTCCACCTAGGATTATGATATATTACTAACATATAAAATCATTGATAATTTCATCAGTGATTGAATACATATTGTTAATGGCAAGTCTTTTATTTTTTTTTCAAACTCTCTAGAATTTTTTGAGGGACTTAGTCCATTAGCAATTTTATCTGTAATTATTTGTGGCAAAGTCCTATAATTTTTTTCAACTATCTGGAACTTTTTGAGGAACTTAGTTCATTGGTCATTTCATTAATTATTCAAATTCCGCCCGTAATTCTGTCAGTATTATATTTAATATTTTTTTAATAAATAAAATAAACAAAACATGAAAAATTTAAAAATAAAATAAAAAACAAGATATTTATTATTAATTTAAAAAATATTATTGAATATAATTTATCAAATAGATAGAAGCTGAAGAAGAAAGAGGAAACATATCTTTATTAGGACCAGGTGGGTGAAGAGGTAAACCATATGTATCAGTGATGTTTGACAACAACTGCTCGACAAAATTCAATTTATCTTTTAAGTTGGCCATCTCATATCTAAGTTGAGTCATCTTAGCACTAAACCAGGCTATCAGAGCTTTAACTTATTCTCGTATGATTGCTTGGAACACCAGAAATTAAAAGCTCAAACCTAATTGCAAGGAACCAACAGTCAATACACTACAATTTATCCACGTATCCTTGGTCATAGTATTTGAGATACTATAAACCCAAATTTTGTTAGGTACACTAGATGATCCAACCTCCAATAACAAATTCAGATCAAGTTCTGAATAGGTCAAAAAATCATCCCTATATCTATCCTATAATCGGATGATAAAAAAACCAATAAGCAAATTTGAAAAAATAATAACTTATGAATTTTTTTCTGTTGAAATCCAACTTACCATGAACTTTTGAGCTCGATTATTCATGAATTGTCGCACCCTTTTCTGATAGTTCTCATTTTGCATGTGAGTTTTGTCATAATCTATTTTTGGATCTCCGCACAAAAAGAAAAAAATTGATAAGAAAAAATAAATAAAAAAATAGTGCAAAAAATAAAAAATACAATAAAAAAATATAACAGTAAAAAAATGATGTCAAAGCACCCTAAAAATGGTTAAAAATTGGTTGAGGAGGTTCAAAATTATAAAGATTATAATTTGGTAGTATTTTGTTGACTAATGAGAGCCTTGTTGACAAAGAAAATTTAATTTAAGGAAGAAAAATCCAAAATCAGATATTTATGGGCTCAATTAAATTTTATTGATAGTTTAATTGAATTTATAGAGGGTTTAATTGCAAGAAAAACTAATTTCAAAGTCAATTTAATCTTTAATTGGAAACATTTAAAGTTCTTGGGTCAAATTATAATTTTTAAGAGTTAATTTAATAAAATCAAGGGCTTAATTGAATAAATATTAAAATATAATGGCTAATTAAGGACTTAATTGATGAAATCAGAAGCTAAAGACCAAAATAAAAACACGCATAAATAAAAGGGTTGTAATTAAACCGAATCAGGGGTCAAATTAAAAAAAATTAGAAGTTTATTGCTCAATTGAAGGTCAAATTGCACTAATACGAGACTAAGGATCAAAGTGAAAAGGGCAACCAACTTTAGGGCCACTATTTGATTTTTGAGGAGATGTAATTGCATTGATTTTTAAATCAAAATTTCAATTTAGGACTTAATTGAACAAATTATAAATTGAGGACCAATGTGAACTCTAATATATTTTTGTCGTCCTTTTCTTTTGAATGAAATAACGTGTTTTGTCCAAAATAACGTCGTTTCATGCATTGTTAAGAAAAAAACCTAAACATTACTGTTTTGAATGACATCGTACGTCTTCTTCTTCTTTTGAAAGTGTAGAAAATAGGGGAAGGGGCTTTTGCTCCCCTGCGTTTCCACTACTTTTTTCTTGCAAAAAGACACTGACCAAGGACCCCTCCATATGCACAAAAGCTTTCTATGCATTAGAGTAAGGGGAGGAGAGGTGTCATTCGGGTGGTGGCAGGGTGGTTGCACAGTGGTCGCCCTTGCCACCCTACCCCTATGCTCTTGACTGGGCAGAGATATAGGTCTTCTTTTCCCCAATGTAAATACAGGGAAGAAAGGAGACAGATGGGATAAAAAAAAGATGGGGGAAGAGAAAGAATGAAAAACTAAGAGAGAGAATGATAAGAAAAAAACAGAGGAAGAAAAAAAGAAAAAAAGATAAAAAGAAAAGGAAAGAAAACAAATAGGAATAAAGAGAGAGAAGGAGAGGGAGGACAGGAGAAAAAGAAGGTCGGAGACCAAAATAAAAAAGAAAACTGAGAGAAAATGAGGGAAAAGAAACAGAGAAAAAGGAAAACAAGCAGAGAAAAAATAAAGGAAGAAGATGAGAGAAAAGAGAAGGACTGTTGCTTGGAGCCACCACCATTTCACCGCTAGCACCACCGCCACCAACGAGCACCACCATGAGCCTCCACAACAGTCATCGCATGTCAGTTCCTCCCACCTCTCTCTTCTTCCTTCTTCTCCTTCTCTGCTTTGTATCCTTTTGTTTTCATTTACATGCATAACGTAAGCACGTTCTGCAGATGAAAATAATTAGCTGGTTACTATGCAACCAGCCAATTAAAGTTTTTTGGGTTGATGCCGGCCCATTTTCTTCATGTTGGGCCGGTATTGGCCCATTTTTATTTGAGGCTGGTGCTGGTCCATTCCAATTAAAAAAAAACACTAATGATGTTCTTGTTTTTTTATTTTATCCATTTTTATTTAATATTGGTCTGTATTTTACATCGTAAAAATACAAATTTGGTATGAAAATATTGCTTTCATTAATACTTCTAAAAATAAAAAAATAAAAAAAATATTTTTATACATACGGCTAAGTATCTCAAAACTAAAAATCATATTAGGTTTTACATACACCAAAAAACAATGTTTTATCATGCATTTTGACTTTAATAATCAGTATATTAAAGTGAAGACAACATTGGCTAAAATTTCAAAAATAACCAAAATTTTATTTTGTTTTGTTTTAGTATCAAGGATTATGAATTTATACGTAAAATTTATTCCTGATATTAAAAAGAAATTTTTTTTGTTAACAACATAGAACAGTTAGGTTTTACCCTATTAAGATAAAAATCACCTTACAGAATAGGACTTGTCTTGAATCTTAGATAGACAGGATCAACAATAATAAACTATAACAAGTCCTTAGATTTTATTAGACAATAAAATAATATAGCTTATCATAGGTAGTGCGTATTTTGGGTGTTAATATCTTCCCTTTACACAACTAGTTGTCATACCTCATCTTTGAGACCAGTTACTGTTCATAGTGACCAGAATACTAGGTGGTGACTCCCATTTTATTTCTTGTCTCTCCATATTTTTCAGGTAGACCTTATAAATTTTCCTGAGTGGTGGACAATCACCACGACACTGCACACGTGCAACAAGTTTCAACAAAAAAATCCATTGGTTGCTAAAGGAATCTCTTGTTAGTTAAATATTTTCATATAATACAACTATTTAAAAAAAATATATAATAAAATAGAATCATACCAATTGTTTTGCATGCGAAATAAACAAAATGGATTTGCGAGTGTGCGTGGTAATTGAACCATGAATCTCCTTGTTTCGGTTTTTCGCACCAGACTGCAATCATCACATGAAATGCTCATATGTCATGTGCTGGATATAAGTGTTCTAGATAGCCTTCGAGACGTGTAAAAGTCTAAAATCCATCCATGTAGTCATGTCCTCCCAGCTTAAAAGACCCTTTTTTATATATATTTCTTTGATTTTTTTGCACCTCATACCAAAAAGCACGCAACCTGGTACATAGAAATAAATTGTTGATTAAGATAATAAAATTTAAACATTTGAAAAAATATCACATTTTGAATTCAATCTTATCTAATAAAGCTGTGTTTCTCATATATCATCTCGACCATAACGTTATCAGCCTTTTCCTAATAAAATTTTTCCTTGCGCGTCAATTTTATAAAATAATCTATTTATTAAAATCTTAAAACTAACCAAATTAAAATAATATAAAAAACTATTTATGTATACATTAAACTTGAACTTTTTGAATGAAGCATCAATCATAGGCTTCTATTTAGGATTTTTAGAAACTTGACTTAATTTAAACAAAGGCATTTTCATCGATGATTTCATCAGTGATGTTATCATGCAAGTAGCCTCCACATTTGTAAACTTGAAATTGTATTTGTTCATTGAAATTAATTAATAAAAAATTATCCATTATTGCTTATTTTTTAATCATGCATGAAAGGAAAATAAATTTACATGTTGCGGCTAGGCTTCTATTAAGCAATGTACTTTTTAGTATATACACTTTATTTAGAAATAATAGCCCTTCTATAACGAGGCATCGCACTCGATGAGTCTGCGTTAGCACAAGAATATAATAATAAAATCACAACAATAAATGTTTCATCAGTGTTAACAATAATTCATTATAAAGGAATAACCGTAAATATTACATTAAAATCAATCTCATTGCACATTGATGTTTTAAAATTTAATTAGAATTGTCTTCTTCTTCTTTTTCTTCATCATCGTCATATCCATCATAATCTTCTTCATTGAATTAATACTCGTTGATATCATCATCTTTATTGACTTTTGTATATCCATTAGTTCTGAATATATCATTTAACTTCTCAATATCAACATCAACAAAAATATTTTTAGTTGTATGAAAATTTAAATTTTCTTTTAAATTGGTAAACAAAGCAACTCGATATGCATCAATTAACTCGTTAGTTTGATAGACATCATCTCCCACAATCACTTCACTGTTACCACCCTGAACAACTTGGACATGACTTTTAGATTTGGTTTTCACTATGGATAATCAATCAACCTTAGAATGATTTTTTCTAAATGAAGGAGCATATGTGTAATAAACTTGTTGGCATTGTTAACAAAAATAAAGACATCATCGACGTTGCGAAGTCTAACTTTTATATTAATTTTGACCAAACCATAGTGGAGATCTAATCTATTTCCTTTATCGGTGGTATTGTACTATTAGTATTTGAATAAAAAGATTTTATTCTACTCACTATGATATTACTGTTCAAATAACTCTTCTAACTTCATAATCAACTTCAAACTCATTAGGAACTGATTCATTAACATAAACTCCACTATTATATATGTCTATCTACCATAGTAAATTTAAACTACCACTAACATTTCTTTTCAATTAATAAACCTGATACAAGATTACAACCATTAATAATTATCATGGTTACGAGTAGGTTAAGTTTTAAATTTACCTTTGGAATCCATAATAATCTCTTTCTTGGTTTTAAGTGGTTTAACTTTTGAACTTATAAACAACTTTGACTAGGAAACCCCTCTTTCTCTTTAAATTTGTCTTTCATGATATCTATGAGCTCAAATTAAATACTTGACATGTAATTCCCTTTCTTAAAAGTTCTCTCTCCACCTTCGTAACCCCATGTACGATGTTCTTAACTCTATATAATATTGCAACTCTACTATATTTGTTATGTCTATTAAGAAACCTCATAATGGTGATAATTCTTCATTATATTAGCTTGAATCATAACAATTTTTATCTTTTTATAGTAATCCTTCACACTCTTAAAACCTTGATTCAAACCCTGTAGTTTCTGAAATAGTTCTTTATAACAGTGATTGTGAACAAATCATTTCCTTAATATTACCTTTATCTTATCCTAAATATTAATAGGCCCTTCTAGGTTTTTCTTTTTATTCAACACAAGCTGATCCCATCATAGTATTCAACATATTATAACAATTTTATAATTTTGTTTTGCAAAATATTTTTGTACTAAAAACTTCATATTTATTCTAGACTCATTAATCAAACATAAAAGAATATTAAAGATAAGAATGTCTTTATTAATAATAAATATATTTTTACATTAACAAAATCAATGTCACATGTATCTTATTAGTTATAGGGTATAAACACTAGCATTTTTACGGTGAGATAACTTAGAAGCTGTTTATTTCTTTGCCAATCTGATTTTCCATGCTAGCTTGAAACATGTTGAGATTGATTCTTCTTTTGTTTGTGATACGGTTGCTTAAAAGGAACTCTAAGTTCAATTTATTACTTCTGATGATCAATTTGTTGATGTGCTAACTAAACCTCACTTATCATCTCATTTTATATTTCTACAATCCAAATTAAATGTGATGCCTTACCTATTCAACTTATAAGCGAGTAATGAAGCAATATGATTAAACATAATTCTACGCCCAGGTTCAATTATCTATTTTAATATTATTATTTTATTTATTATATTAGGGTCCATTATATAAAGTCGATTATGATTAGTTAGGGTTAGTTTTCTATATATATATATATATATTATGAAAGATAATATACAACAATAGCTACAAGATTATAGTTTACAATAATTTCCATTTCTCTTAAACTAATTCCTTTTCTTATTATATCAAAGAGGCCTTAATATGGATGGTAATTCTACCAATCCATTAAGAATTTAACTTCACATAGGCTAGTTAGACTGAGTTTTTACCTTGTTTTCTTGGTTCAAAGTTGATCAAGTATATAGATAGGTAAAGTGTTTATTCTCTAATCACCTAACTTGGTATTTTTACCATACTTCTAATTTTTATTTGTTGATACAAATATTCATTATGAACCCTAGAAATAAATTTAATTATCGAAACATTTACTTTTTAACTAATTTTACTATATAAAAAAAGTTCAAAGTTCAATTTTTAATCAATCTAATATTGAATAATGAGATTAAAAAAATAATCAATAAGAAAAATCAACCAATAAAAATGCTTGAGTTAGCATGTTAACATATTTTGATTATGAGATCAAGATAAATTTATAGAAAAAAATTAAAAAAATCATGAAGCCCCATCTCTAAAAAAATCTAATGTTGAAGGCTGAAATCAAGAAAAAAAACCAAATTCATGAGATCAATATATAATTCAATAGAGAAAAATAAAAAAAATAATGAAGCATAATTCATAAAACTAAGGATGTTCATGGTCTAGTTTGGACCTAAAAAACCAATCGAAACAACAACAGTTTCTTGAGAAAACAACTCAAACCGAACTAAAAACCAATTCAAACTGAACAAGTTCTATTAAGTCAAAATCAATTTATAAGAGAAGTGAGTAGAATCAATAGACTATAAAGACACGGAGGGTGGCTGCAGGAGGAAAGGAAATTAGAGGAATATGATTTCAAAGAAAAATAACCTTTTGTGATTAGGTTAGCTTTGGGGCTCCAATTTGATCTGGTTTAATCGATTTTAAACTTTTAAAACTAAACCAAACAAAAAATCTTTATGGTTTTCTAATTGGTTGATTCAGGATTTTTTTTTAGTTTAATTGGTTTTTTAGTTTTTTTTAATAAGTATATCCAAAACGATATAATATTGAACGATAAATTAAAAAAAAACTAAGCAAAAAATAAAAAATAAAAACTATTGTATTGAGCAGGTATTATGGGCATGGTAAGAGGAGTATACCCAGAAACTTTAATGTTTTGTTAATTATGAATATATATATATATGTTCACGTAGACTAGATAATTGTTGGTGTTGATGTTGCTAAATGTTTATGCAAAAATTACTTGCATTGATGTTGATAAATGATGAGAACTAATTGCTTGTGTTGATGTTTAATTTTTCAGATATTGATAAATGTTAGTAAATGATTGTTTGTATTGATGTTGGTAAATGATGATAAATAATTGGTTGCGTTGATGTTGATAAATGATGAGAAATGATTGCATTGTTGATGTAAAAATTTTATGTTGTTAGTAAATGATAACAAATAGTTGCATAGGTTGATGATGGAAAATAATTGTATTGTTGATGTTTTAATAGGTTGCGTGGAATCCTTATTCAGAAGATGATACAATAGTTTCTCTTATTATATGCACATTGGCCATGAACTTATGGACATCAATTGTCCCTCTTATATTTTTTGAGTTTGTTGAGATGTATTGTCCAGACTGTGTAATGTTACAATTTAGTTTCAAACAACATATCCCATTTGACATAGATACTAGCAATCAGTTGCGTTTCATTAGTCCTTCAGGAAAACATGATAATTATAATTGGATGATCCACCATCTCCAACATATATTGATGTGGGATGTACGAATAAATTTTATTTTTAAAGATGTGCATCCTGTAATTTCTGAGGAGGAATACATGGACTGGTACCTGAGTATAACATGCTGAATCATTACACCAAACCTATCATATGTTCCTCTATACAAGATGGAGTATGAGCTACATGCACATCAGATTCAAAATGATGTAAGTATATTTTACTTTTTATAGGCTTCGACAAAACCATTGTATTTTATTTATGGACTAATAATTTCTATTTGCTTCATATTAGGTTGGACAATTGTTGTATGATAGTCGACGTGCGGTGGTTGATCTTCGTGAACTCGATGATGATGATGGATTTACTTGTTATTATACATCTTCTTAGTTCGACACATATCGTACTACACTTGACCTGTTAGGAGAAACATTAAATTTAGATGATGTTGTCTTAAAGGATAAAACCACATAAATAAGTGAAAGCCATGCTATTAATGAAGCTCATCTATCCACTCATCATTGCAAAAGACATAGATAAGCTAAGATTTATTATTATGTCGTGTTTTTTTTAGTTAAGAGTAATTTTTTTTATTATTACTTTTGTAATATTATTTTAGCTAATTGTCATGTTGATTTTAAAGTTATCTTATATATTATGCATTTTTATACTTATTTTATATAAGTATGATTGAAAATTATTGATCAAGGTAAACATGCGAAGAAACTATTTAAAATATCAAATTATCCATTAACAATGTAAAAACTATATAAATAAAAATAAGATTTAAAAAATACCCATATTAATTTGGGATTATAATTAACAAATAAAATTGATGTTAAAATTCCACACTTTTAATTTTAGATTTAAGGTTTGATAATTTAAGGTCTTGTTTGAGTTTTAGTTGTGGTGATTTAGACTTTATTTTATGTAAAATTGAGGGTTGGATTAAGATAAAAGATGGGCTACTTGATATCATCTCTATTATCATTTATGGTTATATAGTGTCTATTCATAACCATTATTGTCATTAGTTATTTATTAATATAAATAATTATTTATAAACACTATTTTTATTATCTGTTGTTAAATAAAATCACATTTTTCAATAATAATTAGGTCAAAGTGTGATATATTTCATGTTATTTTTTTAATTTACTATATCTTAAATTTTTTTTTTATCAAATTGTGCTAGTTTGATAAAATGATTTATCAAAACTTTTTAAGCTATTCAAGAATTTTTTTATTAATATATTTAGAGTGTGTTTATTTTTTTGTTTAAAAAATGATTTTGAAAGTTTTTTAATTTTTTTAATTTTGAATTGTTTTGATATATTAATTTTAAAAATAAATTTTAATAAAATAATAAAAATATTATTTTAATATATTTCTAAAAAAATGTACTTTTAAAAATGGGACTCGACCAGACTTCTCTGCGCTTCTTGAAAACTCTGGAGCTACTCAAACTAATTTGATTGTTGCTGCACCAAGTTGGATGTGCTTGGGGAAGCATGTCCACGGCGGCCGAAGAGAAAAAGTTTTTGATGAGTTCCCCAAATCAAGCCTTACGAATTGGCCCAAAGTGCTACAATTGTAGGTTTTTTCCCATCTTGGTATTTGCCAAAAGGCAAGGGAGGGCTAGAGCCTCTTGCAGTGCAGATCTGAGTTGTTCATAAGACCAAAAGAATACTACCAAGCTAGCCTCATGCTGGCTAGTGGGCTTGGACTCTGGTCCAGTCTAAAGCCTACTACATAAGCTTTGTTCCTTCGGGAAACATGGATGATTGATGAGTTCTAGGTCGTCAGAGGAAGAAGAAGAAGAAGAAATAATGAAGAAGAACCATCCACTAAAGATTATTTTGCAAATCATTGTAAGCCTATTCATGAGCTATCTAGCAGTCGCCTAGAGGTGGCAAACAGACGATGAGAGACCCTCGAATCATTTCCGACAAGGTCATAGTCGGGAAGGTAGAAAGTCTCATATAATCCAGAATCCAGATATCCAATTATATAGTTTACATTTTCCCCAACAGTAGGAAAAAAAAGAGGTAAAAGGGATAAACATGCTATTAATTTGTCTCTATACAACATTAGAAAGTAAAAATTGCATGTGACTTTTTCTTCTTTCCTTCTCCATAAACCTTGAATATAATACGTGAATGCCATCACATTGCGTCCCGGTTATATAGATTGTAACCAGATATAATGGAGCTACCGGCAAAGGCAATAAAAGCCAGGAAGGCCATGACAACCGAAGCAGTTGCCATCTCTGTGAAGTCATCTTTGCCCCAGTTAGATTGCCAGTCATCAACCCGAGTGGCTGCTGAAGAGGATGCTGATACCAGAAGATATGCTAGTATCTGCCAGTTTGAACCCCAAAAAAAAAAAAAAAAACAAACACAATTCACTTTCAGTATCAATAAACCAGAAGGGAAAAAAACCGTCATGCTTACATGTGTTGACTGTTAGTATCCAAAAACTAAAGTGAAAAACAATTCATTGTGCATGGTTGTATTTTCATTCGTTCCTACGGATGTAAACTACATCTACACTGTTAATTTAGGCCTCCCAAATTAGCTGAAACCATACGAGTCATTTGAGGCTTGATGTTCGTGAAATCGGTAGTGGTAAAAGTAAAATGGATCTCCTGTCAACTAGAAGCCATGGAAACCCAGGAAACTTAGACTTTAAATGAATTACGACGGGCAGATTCAATCTTGATTGGGGAGATCAAAGAAGGTCACACTCAGTTTCCTGAATAGCCCCGACTCACCATTCTACTTCAATTCCTGTGACCAACACAAGGTTATTTGACAAAGGAAATATGTTGAGAACTCTGCTGCTACAAATCATGCACAAAGACTATTCAGGTGAACCCACCATGCGAGTTGTGGAGAGACAAACTAACATTCACAATAATGGTCCCCAGGAAAAGAAACCCGGAAGCAGTCCTACATGTGGTTGCTCTAAGGATTCATGCCTTGAAATTGTGTTCACAAGCTGAAAATACATGGACTATGATTGCGCACTAAAAAATTGACACTAACAGATTCTTGATAGCATCATCAGCCAAATTAATCCACTCTCTTCCAGGAACCAGATAATCACCAAATGTAATTAAGCCTTGAGATGAAATGCTACCGGCAGTGACTAGCACAACACAGTTAGTATAAACAGATAATAATTAAACATAAATCAATTACCTGATCCATGAAGAAATTAAAATGAAGCCGAAGATGGTGTCGAATCACATGTTTCCCGGTGGCTAACTGATAGCTTAAATCATAAGCTTGAAATCCAGCATACGCAAACCCAATCACATTCACGGCCAAACAATACCTGCATTAATTATTATTTTTTAAATAAAATAAATAACACAAACATTAAAAACTAGCAATTAATCATCACTGCCTACCTGTACTCTATATATCTATAAAAGGAATCACCACTCCATCCCTGAGTCTTATCAGCAGCCATAACAGCAAAAGATATCAAACACATGATAATCTCACTAACCCTAAACCCTAATTCACCAGTCCTCATCTTCTCTTCTTTCCTCGACCTCCTCACCACCGACGCCGTCCCCACCTTCCTCATCACCCCATCTGCCACTCTCTCCCTCGCCACCTTGTTCAGCACCAGCTCAGGAGGCGCAGAGAGGTTATCCGGCGGGAAAGAGGAACGTTCGGGGGGGTCCTGAGTAGACTTGTGGATGTCAGCGGCAACGACGGCCATGGAGTTTTGGACCGGAGACAGTGATTTTTCAGGGGAAGTAAAGGGAGAGGCGTAGGGAGGGCTTTCGAGAGGATCGCCATGGTCGGATCGGAGAGGGGATTGGAAATGGCGAGGAGAGTGGGATTGTGATTCGGAGTTTGAAGAAGAGGATCGTGGGACTTGGGTTTTCGGCTTGGAATCGGATCTCGCTGTTTCCATTTTTTTGCCGGATATGGTTTGGGTGTTCATTTCGCGGAATTTAGTGGGAGACGAATTTAATTTTATACTCTCCGTGTGTGTTTCTCCGTAGTGTCTTGTATTTTTTGAGAGTGAGGGAGAGAGTGGGCAAATGTCCGAACGGTCCCCCAACTATACACTTTGCCTCTATTGGTCTCCAAACAATTCATTATCTCAAGAATCTTAGAGATCCTCAATTGAACTTCAACCATGTTTTTGATTCTCATAACACTTATATATTGGATTTCAAAAAATAATAAATGAGAATAATGACAAGAAAAGAGAAGAGATTTATGTAGTCCTATGTGTTATTAATAATTATCAAGTTCTAATAAAATTGGTATTATTATTTCACAACAACTTAATTTCTTTTCTTTTTTTGTGAATAAGGTTTACATAATTGAATAATTATTTAATTCTTGTTAACTAAAATGAATGATAGTTTGATGTAAAAAACCAAGTTAAGTTATCGTTTAATGGAAAGGTAGGGTGTATTATAGTTTGACGCGGGAGTCAAGTATTCGTAAAAGATTTAATAGATACAAGAGTTTTTAATTGTTTAAATAAATAATTTTGCATAAAAAAATACAATAATATTAATAAATATCAAGTTCTTGTTATTTTACAGGGGACTTGACTTTCTTATTTTAAAAATAGATGAATATTTTTAGATGAAGATTTAATAGAGAATTCTTTAGTCTTTGGGGACTTAATTGAGAAAAAACATTAATTGGAGGATCATTGGGGACAAGATCCATAGTAAGGGGACTCGTTTTCAGGTTTGCCTAAAGAAAGTTTGGAAGGGGGGAGGCTTTAAAGCGGGTGAGAAGTTTGTGTTTTTGCTTTTGCAGGGACCGTGTACACCTGGCGTTTTATAAAGAGAAGAGCTTTGTTCACGTATTGCGAGGCATATAGTATAGTAAAATAAAACCTAACTAAAACACTCACTTAAGAGACTGAGATTCCACGTAAGATATCGCACATGACGATTCCACGTGTCACAGGAGACAGAATTTATTTAGTATACGCACTAGCACGTCAGCCTAATTTTTTTTTAAAAAAAAAAGAGTGAGAAAATTCCTTGATTGTGTAATTAAATATGGTTTAATGGGTTAATATTAAAATTATTTTTTTTTTGTTTTTAAAGTTAATTCAAATTAAATTGATTAATTTCATGGATTTAAAACGTAATCTTAGAAAAAAACATTACTTGAATTTAAAAAAAAAACTTCAAAATAATAATTTTAAAAAAATTATTATAACAATGATAAATTGAATCAATTTTAGTCACCCAATAACTTATTTCATGGACTCTATTAAATTTAATAATATTTTTAAAAATTATTTTTTAATTATATAATAAAAAATATATGTTCAGAAAATTGAGTACTAATCTAAAAATAAAAACTTATTTGAGACAATAATAATCTTATAGAATACAAAAAATAAAAATAAATCATGCAATTTATTTCTTAATCATTTAAATATTAAAGGATAAAACTAAGAGAAAAAATAAAAACAATTAAAGGATAAAAAAACAAAAACAACAGATTTGACTAGTAGATGAACTTGTCTAACTTATGAATCGGATAACCTGGACTAGTACAACAAACCTCTGAACTGGGTTATGAATTCTTATGGGATTATATATTTTTTAAAACTATTTTTATTTATTTATATAATAATAAAAATAAATGTTCGTAAAATCAAATATCAACCAAATACTAAGATATTGAAAAAAATAATTAAAAAAAAAAAGTTGAACTCGTTAAATCTGCAAACCATATCCACCAGTAAAACCTGCGAATATGTCCATAGACTTTTTAAATTTTAATAAATAATTTTTTTTTAAAACTTTATTTTTTTACAATATAAGAAAAAAATAGATGAAAAAAAAGTCAATTTCAATTAAAAAACAAAAAGAAAAACACATCAAAAAACCTATTTTAGCTTTATAACATTTTTTAAAAACAAAAATAATATTAGAATAATTGAGAGATAAAAGCAAATCAAGACATTTAATATTGCAATATAAATAATTTATTTGGTTGTGTTTAATGAATTTATTTTTACTGAAATTTCAAATAAAATAATAAAATTTAATTATATAGTTTAATATTTTATTTTAAACATAAAATATAATAAATTATTAATTAAATTTAAATAAGGCATAGAATTGAATTTAATACTAGAATATTAAATGTGGTCGAGGGCTTTCAATGAAAACTTTTATGTAGGGGACAAAAGTGAAAGTTCTTCAGCATTTCTTTGAGAGCGGGCTTTCCTTCGGCTGAAAGGCATCAGTTCTTACGCGTACAAAAACAATCGTGAGAAGAAATTTATACAGAATATTGAGGATTTTTTAAATTCAATTCAATTTAGAGAGTTAAAAATTAAATAAAAAATGAAATTTAATTTCCGAAAATATTATAAAAATAAATTAGAGATCAACCCCTCTTATTTATAATTTCAAAGAATAAAAATTTAATATTAAGACTTTCTTTTTTAAAATACCCATTTGTCCAATTTTTTTTAAAAACCTTTTAAAAATAAAATGAGGATAATAAGAGTAATATAAAAAACAAAATTGTTGAAATACATGTAAATTTAATTTATTTATATATTAAATTCAAATTAAATACTATAACTGATAAGATTGATAAGATAGTGGTCCTTGACAGTGTCCACTTTAACATGTTGCAAACCAATTGGTTCCATGAGAAGTTGAGAATATACTCCAAAAGCCTCAAGAAAAGCATCAAATCTCCCTCTTTCTCTAAATTATGAGCATTAGTCACACCTTTTTCTTCACAAAGAGTCTACTTTAATACCTAGAATAACAAAAAGAAACCAGCAACATTGTTTGCTTTTTAACTTTGATACTATGAGTCTTCTCAATGTCTTCCTTTCATTGAAAATTGATGTCTTTACGCTTGGGAATCGCGCAGTGATGCTGATGGCTTCATCAACGACTCTTCATTGGATCAATGCTCTCTCCATGAACAATTATCTGATACTTTCACAGCATGCTTGAGCCTATGTGCATCAAGAACAAGATGCAAGTACTGAAAGATTACAATATCCTTAGAATTGCCCAAAAAGAAATCCCTTTGAAAGGGTTGCGTTATTGTCTGGCAGGGTAAAGAGAGCTGGACACCTTGATCATCATACCAACCCTTCAAAAGTGATACATCATTACTGTTTGTCACTTTCTTTATTGATAGTAAAAAAGCAATATACACCTAAAGAAACAGAAAAAAGGAGAATAATTTATATGTGAAAGGCAAACAACGAAAACTGCCCCTCACAAGAGATTTTAAAAACTGTATGTTCAAATCTTAGGGCCTAGCAATTGGGGGGGGGGGGGGGGGGCCGAAC
>NW_011499976.1:144327-151018 GCF_000495115.2 Populus euphratica
GGGTGTGGGGCCGAACTGCATTTCTCACACGTATTTTACACAGGAACTCTCCCTTCAGACACATTCGACAGATGAAAACAAATGTGGTTTAGTCTGGCAGCTTCAAACGGTTAAACAGCACAAGGAAACTTTGTTCCGGAACGACATAGAGGAAACCCAGATCAGCCCCTTTGACATATGGTCCGATGCCCTAAATGAAGTAATGGAGAGGGATTAAGAAAAACTGCAAACAACTTCAAGATGAAACGTTAGCAAATATCTTGAAAAGAACTTTTGTTACCCTGCCATTAAGCTGAAGAAGTTCACCATCAACCCATTGTGGATTTTTGAAGCCAAATTCTGCTATTCTTCCTTGACCTTTGTAACTTGCCACCTGGATAGAATTTCACAAAAAAATGCACAAACTTTTAACTTTCCTGGCTAAAGTTTGTGATATGACAAATAATGTGAGCATCATTCACAAATCCCGAGCCTATAATTGTTCCTCTTTCTATAAACAGTTCTCTTTGTAGAACTGTAAAGATATATTAGATAAAGAGAACCAACTCTCGTGTTTTTCATGAAAACAGTGATTCAATCACTCTATAGACTTCCGAGGAACTGCTTGTTTCAACATTCAGACAAAAAAAACATTCAGACAAAAAAAAAGGTCCTTTTTTTCTTTCATGATTATCAAAAGGCCCATAACACTGAGTTTCAAGAATTGTCAAGTGAAGAAAAAATTGCAATGGAAAGGAGAACAGCAACAAAGATAAAAACTATGGCCTAGACCTAGCTACATACCACTCCAAGTTCATCTGGATACTTCCCACGGTTGGAATTGCGACTTCCTTTCCCAATTCTGGCGCGAAATGTCACCTAAACTTCACAGTTGGAGAATTAGTTAGTATAAAATTTTACATTACTGCCACATGTGATGGGTATTAACTTCAAGAAATAATAAAATTGCAAACCTGGCCAGCAGGGACATTAAGATCCCCAGTTAGCTTCACAGCCTCAACATACTCAAAGAACTCCATATCTGAGGGTGGGTCATCCTCAATATTCCAATGACCATATTTACGCTTCAATTGTACTATCTCAGTCCCATAAGGCCCAAATGCACCAACATATAGGCCTACGATTCAACCATAAGATTATGGCATAATAATATACATCTCTTTCTGCTTAAATCAAAAAATAGAAAACCATGTGTAAAGCAAGTCACCGTCAAATGGATCTAAACTGCTATTAGAAGTTGTTACTCTACTGAAAGTTGTATACTCAGATAAACTGCTTTGCTTCTGTGCCTGACTAACAGCAAGTTTCACGATTTCACGCACATTTCTTGAAACCTAAGAAAAAAAATGATCAAATTATTGTAAAAAAAAATACAGTAACGTAATCAAGTAGATTGACTACAGTTAAGATTGGAGATGTTCAAAAAGTTAGTATGCCTATACTATCAACTAGGTTGGAATTTAACCCAAGACAATAGCATCCACATTCAGTATTACAGAAAAAGAAAAGCAAAAAATATTCAGAATGTCCATTCTGATACAATAAGATAAAAATTTGATCATTGTCACAGTAAAGGTTTTCACGTAAATTTATGGAAAAGGAGAAGTTTTCTTCTGGCACTATTGCAAAATGTAAATAAAAATCAATAGTCTGCTAACTTCAACAGGGTGTTTTTCTCCTAAAAAAGGATAACAGGCACATTTTTCCTTACAGTTTGTCAGGTTCAACTTAGGTCCCTGAAAAAAATTGTCAGGGCTGTCAAAATATTCAATACAAATGAATGGAAGTTTCCAATGTGGCAAACAAGACACATTAAAAAATTTGATTAGACACGGCATCTTACCTAACCATGGGGAGGGGTAAGGAAAAATCTAGCATATATCTTTTCGAATGGTTGGGAAAAAAGGCATCTAAAAGTTAGAAGTACCAAATTTTTACAGCAACATTGCAACGGTTTTTTTCCCAAAGGATTGAAGAGGAAGCCTGATGAAAAATATTGTCCAGTACCCCATAGAAACCAATAATCCTATTTATATCAAGATTGAGTTATCTAATAACAATTGGGAGATGTAATGTAAATGGATTATGAAAACTGTCCAATGATCAAAACCTGAATCTATTGCATTGATCTCACCTTTGAAGAAACTTTGTCTGCACCCCAAAATGCCTTTGCAACATCTGAAGGCATAAGCTCAGAAACACCTTTAGCTGTTATAGCTGCCACTTTCACCTTGAATGCTTGACTTTCTTTACTGTCAGAATCTGGACTTCTTTGAACATGTAGTACAAAAGAATCTCTCTCCATATCTTTAATTTCAGCTGGAAGACGCACATACTCATCCTTGCTCGGAGTATCTTCATTGTTATGTACAACCCCTCCAATAAAAAGCTTCATATCTAAATCTTTTCCATCTTCTGAGGAATCACTACTGCCTTCCAAAGCTACCTCATCAGGCTGAATCTCTTCTAGATCACTGGCATGTTGTTCCAAATTCTCACTAGACCCTGTCTTGTCATCATCTTCTTGCATCAACTGCTTCACAGAATCACTATCCTCCATCACTTCCCCTGTAGTGTTAATGTTCACAACTTTTACTTTTAACCCAGGAATCTTATCTTTGAGAAAATTTATCACACTTTTTATCCCTTCCTCAGTTGCTTCCTCAATATTTATGCTCTTCTCCTCACTCTTCTCTGTCTTTATGTCATTTTCCTGAACATCCACTACAGATGCATTCTTATCTTCAGAAATGGATGGAACCTGTGTAGATTTAGATCGTGAACTGGTAGAGTTAGTTGAACTTCCTATAGCTCGTTGCAGACATACTACCTGTCAATGAACGCAATGTTGGAAAATGGGATCTTTCATAAGAAAATATTAAAGAGAACTGAGATCCAAGAAGAGATATTCTCCACTGAGGATAAGCCACGTGACAACAAGAACAAAGATTGTTTGAACGAAAAATACATCTCAAAACATCTGCACCCATATAAGATCTTTCTTGTTGAAAATTCTCAGAACCTGTCAAAACATCTGCACCTATAATAAGGTCCTTCTTGGAAATTGATTTCCTCACAACAGAACATATTTTGGACACATACATGCACAAGATGCATTCATGCATGAAACATCAAAGTCCATGTATAAACATACTAACATACACAACAAAATGAAAGGAAAAATAAAGAAAAAAAAATGATAGTTTTCTTCTAGTTGATGATCACCATAAATTTCTCCATGCCCAACATCAAAACAGGATGATGCATATCAATAAACTTTAGCGCTGTGATCCTAAATTCAGTTACATATTAGCAGGCCAATAATCATAAACCAAAAGAAAAATCTTCACTTAATGGCTATAATCCTCCTGGCCAACCAGACCTGTAATTGCCAGCTCTTTGGAGTTCACAAGCAATAAGAGTAAAGAGCTTAGCTCAACAGAGAATTTATCTGCCCTGATCGAGAGCATATCATTAGAGATCCAAAAGACTACATAGTAATCTGCCACATGCAGACTAGATTACAATCCCACACACCACAAAGACTTGTTCTGTAATCAACTCTAGATTACAGAATTTCTGAACTTAATTACCACGGTAAATTTCAAGCACAACCACATGACATGTGCCTCACAGCACATTCATATTGTAGTTCTGAATTCTGTGCATGTGCAATGTCTTCCCTTACAGATGAATCAGTATGAGCACATAAACAAAGTCAGCATCGTCCCAAAAATCCCATGACTCTCCACATTGGTAATGGATAATTTTAAGTCAACGAACTCATGAATTTGATCTGTAGTTAGTGTTTAAATGAGGAATGATCTAAAAGGAGAAATTGTAGCTCACTTGCATAGCATACTTTTCCTCAGCATCTTTGACCACAAAAATCTCAAACAATGGAGTTCCAGGAGATGAATTGACCAACTGCCTGCAGAAAACGATATTTAACCAACGAGCACCAGTGCATCAAACATTAATCAAGATGAAAAATATCCTTACCTTGGAGTATAACTCCGGCCAACAAATCTGCCCACGCCAGGTGTTATGCGAACCAGTCTGCCAAAGGGATCATCAGAATCTGATGAGTAGCCCACCCACCAACCTACCTGTTCACTCAAAGCAGAAAAGTTAAATTGACATTGCAAGAAAGAAAATACGAGAAGAATCAAGAAATTCTGAGATATAAGTTTGTTGGTTGCTACCTACATTAAACAATACATGATCTAATTAGATAGGCTAAATTTACAATCCAATACCAACTCACAAAGGTAAAAGAAATATGAAACCAATGAGGCAATGCACAAGTCAGGAGACAAAATCTAAGAGCTCCACAATGAAAAGCACTTGGTCCTCACTTATAGTTGAAGGCTTTAAAAATAAAATCACAGGAAGTCATGCCTCCAAAAGGAACAACTTAAACAAGTTTATCCCTTTTGAAGTTAAATAATGGGGGTGCAACCAAAATAAACATTTATAATTCTTGTCTAAAAGTGTGATGCTGTTCACTATATTTATTGTTCATCCAGGCCAAGAAATGCCAATTCTCAATTTCACTGGAAAATGTAAAGCAGGTGACTTGAAAACATAAAAATATGACTGGACAATAGATAATTGATGCTACGGTAAATACCAATCCACTTCCTGTATATTTACACAATTTTGAAGCATCGTGGTATCGTTCTTCCTCTATTGCATTCTGCAGATAACAGACAGACATTTTATTAAAAACCAAATGTTATGCATGCAAGTCCATACTTCAAGGGACTGGTATAAAGTTCTATGCACACAGTTCTAAGGCCCCATATAGAATTCAAACCTTCAATTCAGACATTATAAGGGCTACATTATCCTTTGAAGTAGCTTCAGCAATGGCTATTTTCAACTTTGCAGCCTCTTGAAAGTCTTCATTTTCAATTGCATCTTCCAGTTGAAACTGAAATGAAGGCATTCAATTAATACAAAAGAACAAGCAATATGGATATGCTAGAACTTCTTTCTTCAATATCTAAGGTGCCAAAAATGAAACTGGATGGATCCAAATTACTTGAGACCATTACCACAGACATAAATGCTTAATGTGCAGTTATAATTTATCAGTCATCAAGCATGCACGCTTACTTCATTATAGAGGAAAACCAGTACTCTGATTTTCAAAAGTTGTTTGGTAATCTACATGTTTTTTGGCAAAGTCAATTATCTGATGGGTATACAAAAACACATTGTTCTAAAAATACACAATACATGATATAAGTCTTAATACTAGCATAGCAATAAATAAATAAAAGCCATCTTCTGATTCTGCTATATGCCTCATGTCCTTGATACTCAAAACAGTCATGCTATACAATAACTCTCATATATACCCCCTATCTCTTCTCTTCCAAGAAACAGAAGTATGGAAGAAGTAGCCACCTCCGCATCTGAATCGCATGGAAATAGCGCACTTTTCTGAAACAAAAAAGTTTTACTTTCCTAGAAAAGATTAGCCCCTCCTATTTGACAAAACTTTTTTTTTTTTTCATGACTGAATAAAGCAAAGGAACTATATCACGAAAATCTCTCTGGATGAAGAACACTACGCGAAAAAATGGAACCACACAGAATGACAAACTATACAAGCTTTCTGTTCACATTTTCCATACAATTGAACCAGTTCTTCTATTGACATGTTTCCTATAACACAGTAGAAGATAATAAATTCAACTGGTACCACCTATGGGACCATAAAGCACCTCAAGACCAAGCTAAACATATGAAATCCATAGAAACATAAACGCACAGAACCAATACCAATCATAAAAGACCAATATTTAATAAATTGAGCAATTAGGCAAACTGATTACCTACCAAAAAAATCGCAATAAACTAGTTACAATTAAAAATATAAACTTCGTGTTTTCAGCTACAAACAATTAGAACCTTTAACATAATCAGGAAATTATGCAGACAACAACAAGAACCCGCCACAAAAAATCCAAAGAAACCTATTAAAAGTTAAAAAGAGGTACCTTGAGAACAGAAGCAAAACTTTCAGCTTGTTCAATCTCAGAAAAATGGCGGTTCCATCTGTTCCAGTCCCACTTCAAAGTATTATTGCTGTTATTGCAACGACAGCAGTGCAAATTTGAGTTCTTGCGGGTGGTTTTATTTAGAGAAAAAGAAGAGTTCCTGTTGTTGTTGAGAGGAGCAGAAGAGCGGCCCGAACCGAAAAGAAAGCTAAAATTGGTAGACTTGTGGGCTGAGAAATCAATGCAACAAAAGGGTCTTAGCTGGGGCACTGTAGTTATCGATTGCCCCATCCCACCGAAATTATTTCCCACCATCATCTCTTAATGCTTGAGGGTTTCCAGGTGCTTTAAGAGAGAGGGAAAGGGAGAGAGACAAGGTGTTTTTGGAGAATATAGCTGATGGAATTTGATGATGACTGTTTTATAGTTGGGATAGTTGGGGATAAACTTGTAAGAAAGTGAGAGGAGGCTTACTAGAATATTCGGAGTTTCCTACATGTATCAGATCTATGGGATCCATTTTGATGTACAGCTGGCTAAATTTTTCAATTTTTATTTTTATTTATTCTTAAATTTTAAAGGCTATTATTTTCGTTTATCTATAAATTTTTAGATTTTCCCCCGACTTTATTGTAAAATGGCAAAACCAATAATATTTGACGCTTAGAGCCCTTAAATAG